>NC_057749.1:5828018-5876544 GCF_004010195.1 Chiloscyllium plagiosum
TGGGTTGTTCGGTTTTGGAACTGGTCCTCCTGGGAGCAGATGCGGCGGAGACAAAGGAATTGGGAATATGGGATGGCATTTTTACAGGGGGTAGGGTGGGAGGAGGTGTAGTCTAGGTAGCTGTGGGAGTCGGTCGGTTTATAGTAAATGTCTGTGTTAACTGTCTGTTTAATTTTGAGTCCACAATGACTCTTCTTTATAACTGGAAACATTCACTCTATTTCTGTCTCCACAGATGATGCTAGACCTGCTGCATTTCTCCAGGATTCTCTGAATCTGTTGCAAACAAAAAGGCTACAGTTGGACAGCTTGATTGACACCACATCCAGGAGCATCCATTCCCTTCATTACACTCAGGAGCAGCAATGTGTACTGTCTACAAGATGCACTGCAGAAATTCACCAAAGATCCTCAGATAACATCTTCCAAACCAACGACCACTTCCAATTAGAAGGACAAGGGCAGCAGATACATGGGAATACCACCTTCTGCAAGAGGCCCTCCAAGCCACTCATCATCCTGACTTGGAGATACAGTCAGTTCTGCTATAACTTGTCTTTTGTTAATGTGAAATGGCTGTAACATGATTGTGAATAGGGAATGCAGTTTCACAATGGGAACTTGTAAAACATATGCTAGCTATAAGGTGATTAGATCGCCAAAACTTTAAATGTTACTTGTATTGTGCGATTTTTGTCTAGCGCAGGGTTGCACAGATCGCGTTATAGAAAAATTGACTGTATTCCTTCCATGTCACTGGGTCAAAAACCTGGAATTCCCTCTGTGGGAAGGGCACTGTGTGGGTCTACCAACAGCACATAGACTGCAACGATGCAAGAAGGCAGCTCACTACCACCTTCTCAAAGACAATAAATGCTGGGCATAGCCAGCAACAAAACGAAAGGGGTTGAATTGTTTTCAAAGCCTTTCAGAGGGAATGTAAGCTGTACTCTTTTCTTTAATTATTGCCAGTTACCCCCCTCCCATCTCCCCAACCTCCATGTTTTCATATTGTTGCTTCAGGACGCCAGGTGCTGCTCAGTTTTCAGGCCCACGTCTTTGCAAGTTGGACTTTATTACAAAGAGCACTGGAGAGAAACCTGAGCTGGGGTTCTGGCTGCCATCGATTTGAGATGCTCTCTTGTAGCCCCCTCCCAGGGACTCCCCCAAAACCTTGCCCCCTTCCCAGTTTGGGGGCCGAGGGTGAACTGTGCAGCCTGCAGGCTTCAGTCCTGGGCCAATCCCCGTTTAAAAGACAGGGGGAGGGGACACATAGAACACAGACAAAGGTGAGGGGCAGCTTCTATGGCAACCCAATAGATCACATTCCCCTATTCAGTAAGCGTATGGGAAACGCAGAGCGCTCTCACGGCAGTTAGCAGCTTTTCTTCGCTGTTACAATGGGGTCTCTGCCGAGGGAAGGGTTCGAATCCCGCAAAGGATGAAGCCTTCTTGATTGTTATTTTTTTTTTAATTGTTGTTAAATTTCTGCTGGCTTGCCTTTTATTCTCTGCTTTCCAGTCCAAGGATTCTCCCTGGTTTATTTTTGTTTTGGAGAAGTGGGAGGACTCGCACGCCTTTCTGGGGTTTGCAGACTGCGAAGTCCTGGTGCCTTTTTGAACCTCATGGCCGTGGTGGGCGGGTGGGCGAGGGCTCTGAAGAGGAGGGGGGGGGGTAAGCGTCCGGATTTCCAGCGCCCGTCCATACAGGGAAGGGGAGGGGGGAGGAGAGGGGGAGGTGGGTGGGGAGGGAGAAATCCTCTCTCCGCTCAGTGCATCAGGAGCTAGAGATGTGGCAGGGATCTGAGAGCCCGTGGTCGCTGTGTCTGTCTGACGGCTGAGCCATATCCACATAGCAAAGGGGGTACCGGGAGGCTCCTAGCCGAGGGGACATGGACAAACTGGCTCCTTCTATGCGCAAGAGACTCTACAGCCTTCCGTCGCCGACCCGGGCCAAAGCTGGGGCAGAGGACGAGGAGAAGGAGGGAGACCCAGAGGCGGCCAGGAGGGGTTTCAAAATGAGACCCCTGCCTTCTCCCTCCGGAGGGCTGACCAGGGAACCACTGGCCGGAGGGCAGGACAGCAACCTCTTGGAAACCGAGCTCGGGAGGACGGTCAAAGGCAGCAGCATCAGCAGCAGCACGAACGGGGACTGCCGCCGGTTCCGGGGCAGTCTCGCCTCGGTGACCGGCCGCACGCTCCAGGGAGCCGGGCTGGCCGATGACAAGCGCCTGATCGTCGAGGGGGACTCCAGCCCCAGCGAGGACACCAACCCCGGCAGCGAGGGCTCCGAGGCGAGTCCCCAAGCCGAGCCGAGCTCCGAACCCGAGCCCGGGCTGGCTTTCCTGAAAGTGGACACCGCCGACCAGATCCTGCTGGAGGATGAGCTCCGGGCGAGCCAAGCCGGCTTCATGCAGAGACAATTCGGGGCCATGCTCCAGCCGGGAGTCAACAAATTCTCGCTCCGGATGTTTGGGAGCCAGAAAGCAGTAGAGAGGGAGCAGGAGCGAGTCAAATCCGCCGGCTTCTGGATTATCCACCCTTACAGCGACTTCAGGTAACCCGCTGTCTCAATGCCCTGAAATCACTTGAAAACAGAAACAAAGTTCATTGCCTTGCCTTTCAGTCAAGATAAGGCATGTCCCAATTAGATCCCACAAACAGGAGGGAGGTAAAGTTCCAAAGAATGGAGTTGGCACAAGGAGCAGATTTAAAATAGTCCTTTCTCAGTAGTGTTGAGAGTTTTATTGTATGAAAGCTGCCTTGATAAATAAAGCCAGGTATGAGGATTTGTCCAGCGGCCTGGCAAGATTGGGGATGTTTGTTTCAATATTATTTATGCAAGTTTTATTTTATGAAATGTGCAGCTTGTGAAAGTTCCTAACTCGGGAGGTACAACTCCACCCTGTTCTTTGCGGGTAAACACTTTGTTAAACTATTGGCGAACACTCAGAATTCTAACCTTTGCCAATTCGTTCTAGTCATTTTGAAAGTTTGCCTAGAATTTGGTAATGATCGCAAAATTGCATGTGTCCTTGGTTGTTTGTGTTAACGCACTTCCAACGGGGACTGTAGTTCCCATCCACGTATGCTTATATTTACGTACATTTAATGGTAATGACCTGGTTCGTCGGTTTCATCCATCTCCCACACCAGAGATCTCCAGAGATCACCACATCTCCTCTGTGCACCAGAGTTCCCTCCTATACCCATGCAGGGGCAAAGCGACAAGCAAGGTAGCCCTGTGTAGCTGACAGAGGAGAGGTAGCTGAGAGGCTATGGTGCTCTGTAGTTAGGCAAAATCTGACACATTCCAAACTCGCCTCTGGGCATGAGAGTTTGGACAAGATCATCCAACAGCTAGTGCTGATAACGCTTCAGGCTCATATGTGTTGGAAACTGCAATGGGGTGTGGGAGGGGAAGGGGAGGCGGATGGACAAGAGGACTTTTTTAAAAAAAAAACAGTGCGTTCAGGCCAAGAGGATAGGCAGGGCGCGCTCGCCACGAGGAAAAGCGGAATTGGTGTGGTGGTTGCTGTCCGTGGTGCTGAACGCGGCCGTTCCCTCCATATCCCCGCGGCCTCAGTCCCCGCGGCTTTCGCCGACGCGTAGCCTCGAGACTCAGTGCAACTTGCGCCGCGACAGAGCCATTGGAACCGAGTTCACTCCCGAAATAACGCGGATTCCCTTTGGAACTGGCGGTTTCAAGAATTGCGCTCCACATTGTAGAGCGCCACCAGCAACCAAACCAAGTTAGCGCCCTGGAGCACTAACAAAACAGGAATTGGAGCTGGAGAGGAATCGGGGGGCACTTTAAACCTTGCGATTTGATTATCCTTATAGGTTTGAAGGTCTCTGGAAGCTTAGCATGCTAGAACCTTGAACAAGGGGGTGCCTGATACCCATGTGTGACCCATCTCTTGTAACTGTCTGTTTTAGTTGCTTACTGAGTTGGTTAGCTCAGTTAGTTGACTGGCTGCTATGCCGTGCAACGTAATGCTAACACTGTGGGTTCGATCCCCACTTCATAGAAGACCCCATCATTTTAACCTTGCTCCTTGCCAATGCGTGGCGACCCTTAGTTCAAACTCGCCACCATTCCAATGGTTTCTCTCAATGCTTATTGGGGTATTGTCATTTCTTGGGCGATTAACCTGTCCATGACCATAGAACCTTGCAATGATTATATGACAGCCGAGAGCACTCTTCTTCTACAAGTTGTAATGCTGAAGAGAACGTGTCACGACCACTTAGGGACCTTGCTATAGTCTTGCGTTCAGTTTGTTTGTTTTTTTGCAGGCAGGCGCATAGTGGTGATGACAAGACTATATCTTGGCTGGAAATGTGTTGCTGGAAAAGCGCAGCAGGTCAGGCAGCATCCAGGGTACAGGAGAATCGACGTTTCGGGCATAAGGGCTTATGCCCGAAACGTCGATTCTCCTGTTCCCTGGATGCTGCCTGACCTGCTGCGCTTTTCCAGCAACACATTTCCAGCTCTGATCTCCAGCATCTGCAGACCTCACTTTCTCCTCAAAGACTATATCTTGTCCCGGTGATCGGCAGGCAAGGCAAAACTAAGTAGCTATGCTTTCCAATTGTCAGCTGGACCCGAAGAGCCTATGCTTGAGATCACTCTTATTGTCTCATACAGTCCAGACAATGGCATACCGTGTCATTCCTGGCTCACCAACCCAGTGATTGGATTGACGGGCCTCTTATATTACCGGAAATATCGGCTCGTTTACCAACGATTCTGTCCAGCTTTCTGCTCTTTGTACAGCCACAGAATCATACCGCACGGAAACAGACCCTTCGGCCCAACTAGCCCATGCCGAACATAATCCCAAACTAAACTAGCCCCATCTGCCCGCTCCTGGCACATATCCCTCCAAACTTTTCCTATCCATGCCCTTATCCAAATGTCTTTTAAATGCTGTAATAATGCCCACAACCACTACTTCCTCAGGAAGTTCATTCCCACACAGCGAATCACCCCCTGGGTTAAAAAAAAAGTCCCTCGTGTCCCTCTCCTTATCTCTTTTATAAACTGACCAATGCATAACATACTTCCCATTTAACGTGCATTGGCGATTTAGCAGAGAGGAACACCGTCACGTTTCTGGCAAACTGGTGGTGAAAAGTTGAACAGGACAAAAACAATTTTACTTCCGTTGAGCTCTTAAAATGATCCAGTTCCCCACAGAAAACACAATGCTGTGCATTTTTTGTGAAGATAGTTATTGTTAACTTTGTGACCATGAGTGAGCCAGCAACTTCACCTACGGAGATATTCATGGTTTCACAGCCAGCCGAGAGATATGTTTAAAGTATGTTTCTTCAAGTAGTGCTTCCTATGCATTATGTCATATGTAGGAGTAAGTCCAGTTTAAATTAAGCAATAAGCAGTCATACCTGGACTCATGAGAGCGTCATTAACATGTTCTTACATACGTTAAAGATGAACTCATGATCAGTGAAATTTGTCTCTGCCCCACAGCTTTCTTCACATTTTACCTCACTCTATTCACGCAATTTGGTACTGGAGATGGCATCATTTAAGTCTGATTTAGCTCTACAAACACGGCTGATCGCTTCCTAAAGTTGAAACCATGCTATATGTGCAAGCGACTGACGATGCAGCCTTCAGACGTGCTGTGACAGATATCAGTGTAAAACAGACATATTGTTCTTTCAGCCACACGTTGTCCTAGCTGATTAAACATCAAATGTTCCGAGCAACATTGATTGTAAAGCGAGGCTGTGTTTTAATGAGTCACAGACATTTTGAGTGTGATACATTTCATCACCTCCTCTTCATGTTTAATAAACTCCAGGGTGGAGTATGTTGGAAACACCGCCGTTTCATTGATGGAAGTGAGAGGCAGTTTTGCTTCTCTCGTCCTGAACATACGAATGGGAAGGTTTCGGTAATGAGCCTAGTTTAGTTTGAAGGAAGTGAATAAAATGCAAAGCCTGTGTACACAATTCAGACTGGCACCTCATTGCTGTACCGGAGGAGTGTCACACTGCCCGCAATGCCGACTTTTCAAAGACTCGATAAAATAACACATTGTCTACTCTATAACGTGGACGCTAAACATCCCATGTCAGTTCGTGGGGGGGGGGGGGGGGGACGACTATTCGCTCACTGCATCTTAGTTACAAATCATTAAAAAACACAAGACTTTGTAGTGTGCAAATTGGCTGATGTATTTAACAGTGACAACATTCAAAAATACTTTATTGGCAACAAAAGATCTCGAGGCATCCTGAAGTTATGCAATGTAGTACATAAATGTCAATGATTTCCTTTTCTTTACTGACAATAGACAATAGGTGCAGGAGTAGGCCATTCTGCCCTTCGAGCCTGCACCACCATTCATTATGATCATGGCTGATCATCCTCAATCAGTATCCTGTTCCTACCTTATCTCCATAACCCTTGATTCTACAATCCTGAGAGCTCTATCCAACTCTTTCTTAAATGAATCCAGAGACTGGGCCTCCACTGCCCTCTGGGGCAGAGCATTCCACACAGCCACCACTCTCTGGGTGAAGAAGTTTCTCCTCATCTCTGTCCTAAATGGTCGACCCCGTATTTTTAAGCTGTGTCCTCTGGTTCGGCACTCACCCATCAGTGGAAACATGTTTCCTGCCTCCAGAGTGTCCAATCCTAGCCAGAAGGAGGGTAGCATGGAGGGTAGCGTGTAACAATTGATGATACAACATTGACTGAAGTTCATGGTTTTATCTTGTTAATTTCAAAACATCCACACACGGACAAATCATATAAGAAATAATGTGTTTCAGGACCTAAAGGGGTCTGCGCTTTTCAGATAGGCTGGGAATTTTTCACCAGAGCAAAGGAGGTTGAGGGGTGATCTTACAGAGGTTTAGAAAATCATGAGCAGCATAGATAAGGTGAATAGCGATGGTCTATTCCCTAAGGTGGGGGAGTTCAAAAGTAGAGGGAATAATTTAAAACTGAGAGGAGAAAGATTTAAAAAGGATTTGAGGGGCATCGTTTTTACACAGAGTGGTTAAGATTAGATTACCTACAGTGTGGAAACAGGCCCTTCAGCCCAATAAGTCCACACCGACCCTCCGAAGAGTAACCCACCCAGTCCCATTTCCCTCTGACTAATGCACCTAACACTATGGGCAATTCACCTGACCTGCACACCTTTGGACTGTGGGAGGAAACCCATGCAGACACAGGGACAATGCATAAACTCACACAAACAGTCACCCAAGGCTGGAATCATACCTGGGACCCTGGTGTTGTGAGGCAGCAGTGCTAATCACTGAGCCACTATGCCACTCCACATGTGGACTGAACTGCTAGACCAGATGCAGGTACAGTTAGAACATTAAAAAGACATTTGGATAAATACATGAAAAGAAAAGCATTGGAAGGATCAAGGCCAAGCACAGGCAGGGGGGTCGAGTTTAGTTTGGAAACATGATCGGCATTGACTAGTTGAACTGAAGGGTCTGTTTCCATGCTGTATGACTCCATATATATATAGCAATAGAGAAAATGTAAATGAAACAAAGGATTATTTTTGGAGGACTGCCCTTAATTGTGTTAAACTGAGCAGTAATAGAAGAGGTATTGGGACAACAGTCTGGTCTTGTAGGTGATATGATGTGTAACAAAAAAAATTGTGATTCGGTGGTGCTGTTCTTGCCTCTGATTCGGGAGACTTAACTTCCAGTCTCACATCCTCCAGAGGCATGCAGTTACATCCCTTAATGAGTTGATTAGAATATAAAGCAATAAATTCAATGAGCAGCAAAAGAGAATGCCAAGTAACATAAAGTAATTAAAACAACATCCCTGAATATAAGAATCTGTGCTAATATGATTTTATGATATGAAAGAGTCCAGGAGCTCTTCAATCCAGTGTTGGAGTTGGTGACCCTTTACCTGTCTCTAGCCCTGGGGAGCTCCAGGCCAGCTAAGGCATTGGAGATCAAAATGGAACACGGGTAGAATGATAAATGTAAATGCGAAATGCTAGGCTTGGAATTATTGACAGAATATTCATGCTATGGTTAGTAAATCTGATGTTGTCAGTGCTGAATTGAATAGTTTTCTTAAATAACTTGCTAAAAGTACTTTTGTAGATAATTACAGAGTAAACTGAATGCCAAACAGTTAGTGATGGAATAGCATCAATTAACAAAACAGTGAGCAGTCCTTAGATTTAGCATGTCTTCCTAACTTTTTTTCCAAGAATAATATTTGTTAGCATCTCTATTTAGTTTATCACCAATTCTCTCCCCTTCCCTTCCTAAATGTGTCAATTGATTCCTTGCTGATGTCGTGTTCCATAGGCACTAGCCACTCTCCATTAGCACATCTAAAATAGCAACTCATATAAATAGGAAGAAAGACTTCCATCTATACCACACTTTCTTCGCACATTCAACATCTCAACATTAAAACTAATGGTGGGCTTTTTGAAAATCAGGACTGTTGCTAAATAGAAAATGCAGCAGTCAATTTGCTCTCAGTAAATTCCCAAAGATGACAATGTGATAATTACCAGGTGATCTGTTTTTTGTGATGTTGATTGAAAGATAATCATTGACCAGAACAGCAGTGTCTTGGGATCTTTTACATTCACCCAAGTGGGCAGATAGAGTCTTGGTTTAATTTTTTGATAGAGAGATAACAATCTATACAGTGTAATACTCCTACGGCAATGCTCTGGAGTGTCAGCTGTGTTTGCTTTTGCCTGGAACTCCAAGCCGCTCAGTAGGTCTTGTGATTCACAGATGACCAACTGAACCATGATTGACCTAGTAGGTGAAATTTAATAATCTGATTTATTGGTGAATTTCAGTCATGGGTATAACAGTTAGACCCTTGCACAATATGCATAGACACCCCTGAATGAGGCTTCGAAGTGGGAGCTCTGATCAACTTCTTCAGTTGACCACAAGGTACTGGGGGCAATTATAGCAGTTGAGGTCAGTGTACCAAGGTCATTACCAAACAAAACTGTGGTGAACTTGATTGTTGTGGTTCAGTAGCTCATTATTTCTGTTGGTGGCTGCATTTATAGAGATCATCTGATTGTGCATCTTTTTTCAAAAGTGGAAATGCACTGTCTTTTAACAAAGTGCATCTGATTCATGCAGTTTACAAAGTGTTTTCCATATCATTCTCATTTGTTTGAAAATAGTAAAGCATTCAAAAATTACTATTCCTAATTTTCAGTTCTAAAATGCTTCAGAAGAATAAAACACAGAACACAATCAGAAATTGTTGAAAAAACTCAGCAGGTCTGGTGGAGAACGGTTCTGAAGAAGGGTCGCTAGAACCGAAATGTTAATTCTGCTTTCTCTCCACAGATGCTGCCAGACCTGCTGAGATTTTCCAGCAATATCTGTTTGCATTACTGATTTTCAGCATCAGCAATTGTTTGATTTTTTTCTGTATTATAAAACATATATTTACAAAATGTGAATCAATACAGATTCTACATATTCTTGTTCTCAAAAACAAGAAAGACTAGTGGATTTGATTTTTACTGCCTTCCAAACCATCATCACTGACAGTTGACAATTTCCTAAAGTGACATTCCAGAAGAAAGGAAATAAAGTTCTAAGGGATGACAACTGCACTTTTGTCCAGATTTCCAATTGTAGGTTTTCCTTTGTCAAAGGGGATCCTTTTGGCAGTGAATGTCTATCACGTCCCTCTGAAACTGGCCAGTCAGAGGCCTGCAAGAATTTCCTCGGGGAAGTCTCCCTTCTAATAGTACATCTGCAATTTGGAACTCACCCTCGCGAAACACGAGGAATGAGTCCTTTCCTTGTTAATCCAAATATAAAAATATAAACTTTGACCAGGAGAAATCAGTCCTGCAAGTTTGCAGAGAGCAATCTTCATTTTATGTCATATAGAGACACACACAAACTCCATCAGTTGGCAATCAGCTGTTTCCTTCCATCAATGTACCCTTCATGTTTTATCTGTTCCAAGTTGCACTCTGTACTTTAAATTGATAGTTCAGAAAGCTCTGGTGTCTTTTTAGAATACAGAGGGCAACACAGGGCCACTGTGAAATTGTGATGAACAACGTCAATTTGTTCATTTCAAACAATTGCCGACTGAGAGAAATGTCAATTATTAGAACCCAAAAGTTATTGGAATGGATGTATTATGATGGCATTTTAGTCTATTTGTAGTCTATAACCTGTGGGCGCAAGGCAATTGAGAATGTGGACCTTAGATTATAACTCGTGACACTGAATGAATAACAGACCATGAATGATAACTAATCTAATCACTGTTTTCTGTGGATGTGGAAAGTTAGATTGATGGTGTTTGGGTATAAGTAGCGTTCACATCGTATTTCCCAATGTCTAGCAGAGACATCCCTTCCTCAGCCACAGCCTGTTACTAAACCAGTGGAAATTCATGGGGACTATAAGTACAACAAAGAAGGTATTAAAATGATATTTGAAATTTATGTAGTTCATAAACTGTTTCCCATGTCTCTAATGTTGCCCTACCCCCATATCTTTCATGGGTTACTTTGTTCTCAGTATCTCGTTTATCAGATTGATCGTTGTGATATCAAGCAGAGAGCTCTAGTGAGAATGCTGCAAGGACAATGACAGATCTTTAAGACATCTGTCCCAGTTCAAATCAGGAATTTGTCATCCTCTTGAGTCAGATAATTGCTGATTTGGTTTTTCCATGAGGCAAGCTGGGGTTCAGCAAGTGCAAGACTTGGGGAGGCCCAGTGGCAAGCACTGCTGCCTCACAGCACCAGGGACCTGGGTTCAATTCCAGTCTCAAGTGACTGCCTGTGTGGAGTTTGCAATGTTCTCCCTGTGTCTGCCTGGGTTTGCTTCCACAGTCCACAGATAGATGTGCAGGTTAGGTGGTTTAGCCATGTTCTAATTGCTCGTGGTTTCCAGGGATGTGCAGGCTGGGTGGATTAGTCATGGGAAATGTAGGCTTACAGGGATAAGGTAATAGGGTGGTTCTGGAAAGGATCCTTGTCAGAGGGTGGGTGTGGATTTGATGGGCTGAACGGCATGCTTCCAATCTTTAGGAGATGCTATGCCATAAAGATAATCGGGAGAGTGTTGGAATCTCCAGTTTATAGTTGACAAGACTTCAGCAGCTGATGAACGAGTAAGGCCCAAGTTGCAGATGTGGAAACCTGACCATTTTGTAATAGAGGTGGATATAAGGTCACATGCTCATCTCAGGATTGTGTAGGACCCTAAGTTTGTGACTGAGTGATGTTTAAACTGAGACAGGCATCCAGGATGTGTGATGGAACTGGTGCTGTAGGTTCTGAGTTTGCAATAGGGAGCTGATGATAATGGCCTCAGCCTTTTCAGTGTTGAGCTGGAGAAAACTGCAATGCGGAAGAAACTACGGCAGACACCAGATTAGCAGCACGAGACCACAGAGCCAGGGCTGAGTGAGTTGGTGGAGAACTAGAATTCTGTGGTTTCTGCATTCATAAGTGATCTGATCCACCTGCAGGAGAAAACTTTCATAAGCTTTCTGATCGGTACATTTTCCTGCAGTGTTCAAATTATTTCCTATGAACTCTGTTCTACGTGCAGAACGACCTTTCTGTTCTAATAAAACACCTTGAGTCAAGAGTGGCAATTGACAAGATTCTATTCTAACAATAGGAGTTATTTGCAAATGGCGAGGGGATCTTGTTTCTTCCTTATTGAGGAGGATTTCACCTCTGTCTTACACCCTTCACAATTGCACAGGAACAGAAGTACAGTTCAGTGAATTAGCCTGTACAATTTTTAACTTAACTAAGCCATTGTGGAAATTCCATATCTATATCCAGTGTCACAACTGCCCCTATTAAGAATTCCCTTCTAAACATTCCTGACTCATGCCCATAAGAATGGAGAGTCAGGTTATACAAATTCTTGTTTACAATAAGTTAACACAAAGATGATCAATATTTCATTTGCAATGAATGAGTTGACTTTACCTGCTACATAATTAAATTGGTTAGAGTTGAATTCTTAATCTGAAAGCTGATAGGCACTAATGCCAATAAAGCAATCTATGGTCAAAAAATATCATTGCATCAATTGTACACTTTCCTGTGAGCAATACAACAATGTTCCTTTTGGCTTTATATATCAAAGAAAATGCATCCATATGTTTTGTTCCAAACACCTAAAGTCTTATAAACTGCCCATTGATATAATTACAGTTGATAAAATGGACATTGAGCTGCAGCTTGACCTTTAAAATCACCTTCTACCGACCTTTAATTCTTAAATTATTAATATTATTGAATAAAAAAGAAATATGCAACTGAGGAATAGTGGTTTTATTTGGCTCTGAAGAAAATGAGAATTCTCTGTTTGTCTTAAATCTTAAATTGCTTATGGATAAATTCAATCTCTCTGGGTGAGGCACA
The DNA here is from genome assembly GCF_004010195.1 of Chiloscyllium plagiosum. Classification (NCBI taxonomy): domain Eukaryota; kingdom Metazoa; phylum Chordata; class Chondrichthyes; order Orectolobiformes; family Hemiscylliidae; genus Chiloscyllium; species Chiloscyllium plagiosum. The sequence goes on from NC_057749.1 coordinate 5,840,452, forward strand.
TTTCCTTTTCACACATTCTGATGCTGAAATAAATGTTCACCTTACAATATCAAATCTACTCAAATGTCAAAAATAGGCATATTCCTGTAATGGTAATTGCATATCAAAACAAAATGTAACTTGAATCTCAATTATAAGTTAACACCCAGTTACTCTTGTTCACGATAATTTGCTTTCCTTCATCTTATCTACCTTAACATATAGCCTTTATTTTAACTGTCCTCTATCTGAATACATTGAGGTATTCTACTAATACTAAATGCTTTCCCATTCTTTAAAAGTGTCACAATTTTTCAGTGTTCAGTTCGTCTATTTTCCCAATTGGTTCTCTTCCTCTTCCTCTCCCAGTTATATTTTAGCAATGAGAATCATTCAAATTATTTTTCAATATAATGAATGACAATATTTTAAATTGAAGCAGCCACTAATATACAGGATCATAAAAAGCTGTTCATACAATTTGAAACTGTCATTCTGCCTCAATATTCTGCATGCATTTATCATTTCTAAGAATTCCTCACCTTAGTAAGATAACAAAATTTACTTTTCACCTTGGAACCCTGACCTCCATGTATTATCTAGGATTATTTTTCATATAGGGAGACTTTGATTATTTTATGTGCATAAACAAACAATTTATCCATTTCCAGGGTGTGGGCATCACTGGGAAGGCCAGCATTTAGTGGCCATCCCTAATTGTCTTTGAGAAGATAGTGATGAGATGCATTCTTGAATACAACTGGGCTAACAGGTCATTTCAGAATGCAACTAAATATCAATGTCATTGCTGAAGATCTGCAGTTGAATATAGGTCAGACTGTGTAAGAATGGCAGATTTCATTTCGCGAAGGAGATTAATGAACCAAATTGTTTTTTTTAACGTCAAATCAGTAATTTCATGGTCATTAATACTAGCTTTTTATTATGGATTTATTAAATTAATTGAGTTTAAATTCCCCAGCTGCTATGGGATGTTTAAGCTTAGATCATAAGTCCAGGTCTCTAGATTATAAGCCCAGTAACATAAACACTCTGCTACTGTGCCCCAGTAATTTGCAGTTCATGCAGGATAACTGCACCAAGACAAATTAAAACAAAATTTAGATGTTTACAAGTATTCCGTTTGGGACTGCATTTCCTCCATTTGCCAAGAATACTCATTCTTTAATGAACTGTCACTGAGCGGGAAGGTGCAGAAATCTCCTTCCCCAGGTGATATTAACACACTGTCTCTTGAGATTTCCTGCTCTCTACTGCAGTATCTTTGTGAATTCCCTTATATTCCTTGCTGCAATTATTCATTCACTAATGCATGTCTAAATAGAACATAGAAAAAATATTCAGCTGAAAGATGAATGTCGACAGGAGATGAATGTCGAGAACTGACCTGAAGTGGATTCGTGTTCAGATAATCAGACCATGTATTGTACTGTGTTCAATTGTGATATAAAAATAATCCTGCAGATCTTTGCCTGGATGATGTACTTTGCAGGTCTACTAAAATTATTGAGTAGAATCTTTGTATTTTCATGCATTACATTTTACATTATGATTAAAATTGAGAGCAGAAATCATATCGATCGATAGAGGAAATAGAAAGCACATTTAATACTTGTCCTTTAGTGTCTGTCAAGAATGCAACCAAAGATTAAATGTTAGGATAGCAGTTCCCACATTGGTGAAAGGGTACTGATCAACTGACTGGGGTGCATTTACAATTTGGACCTTCCTTCCAGTTATCTCCCTGTGGTTTGTCTGACTTTAGTTTTCATAGGCAGAGCAACTTTCTTATGATCCTTTACTGACTATATGTTTGGAGTAGCATCTGTCATTTAGCACATTGCTCCTATTCAACTCAAGGTAGCTGATTAGCTCATTCAGCTGGATTGCTAGCTTGTAGTGTAGGGTAATGCTAAGAATGTAGGTTCCATTCGCACACTGGCTGCGATCCTGTTAACGAATTCTTTTTCTTTCCTCTTGCCAAAGGCAAGTTGATCCTCAGGTTAAGCCACCACCATCTCTTTCTAATAAATGAGGTGTTACATTTTATTTAACCTGATCAATCATTGTGTATCACTCACCGGACAACACACGAAGGGTACTCACATAATCCTTCCATCTCTTTTTAACACAAAATAAGCCTCACATGAACAATGCACACAGGTAACATCAATCTGCTAAAGCCTTTCAGTTAGTGCAGTAGGAAGCAAAGACAAACAACTTATCAACTGAGCACCTACAGCAAATTGAATTGGCTTCTAAGCAAGCAGAGCAAGGGCATCGAAGGTTTTTGTGTTTCTTTTAGGAAAGCCTGTTCATTATAATGGTGATCAGAGCAAGAGATGTTGTCCATAATTTCTATTTACACTCTGGTATCACACAAAACCATGAGAATAGGAGGGTGGCATGGTGGTGACATCACTGGACTAGGAATCCAGATGTGCTCAGGATATGAGTGTCAATCCCACTGCATCTCGTGAAACTTAAAAATAACTCATAAATCTGGATTTGAAAACTAGTATCAGTAATGATGACCATTTCAATATTAATTGATTATGGTTAAAAAAAAATCTGCATCGGGTTCACTGATGTCCTCTAGAGAAGGAAATTTGTCATCCTTAGCTGGTTTGACACATGTGACTCCAGACCCATAGCAACCCGATTGAGAATTAGCTTTCTGGAATGGCTCAGCAAGCCATTCAGGTCAAGGACAATTAGGCATGGATGATAGTTGCTGGCCTTTCCAGCAACAATCTCATCCTCGGGATATTTCATTAGGACCCCCTCCCCACCCTGCAAGACCAGTATGCCAAGTTCCTGCTCAGGAAGCCCCCACCCCATTTTCACACCTGCTAGAAAGGCAGGTATCTGAACCTGTAGAGAGCTGAGGCCCACAATAGCTGCTAATTGACCATAGAAGGACCTAAATGGCTGACAAGCTGAGAAGGCTCGTAATAAACATTCTTATGCAGTACTTAATGACTGATCTAGCAAGAAGACATCAACTGTGTATTCTCCAGGAGCAACCCACTTAATTATTTTCCATTCTCGCAGGATAACTGCACCACCGGAAAGGGGAAAATAGCGCCAATGGTCTTTATATGAATGTAAAATTCTTACCAAGCAATATACTTTAAAAGAATGAGGGGGTGATGGTGGTATAGTGGTAAAGTCTTTGGATAGTAATCCAGAGCCTCAGCCTAATGTTCTGGGCTCATGAGCTCAAATTGCATCATGGGAGAAAAGGTATTGGGTCAGTCTCTATCACAAGAAGCAGAGTATATGACAAACAGTTGGGACTGAAGACAAGCTAGTCACCAGGAACCTGATAGACTGCATCCAAGGAATTTAAAGGAAGTGGTTTCGGAGGTAGTGGAGACATTGGTTGAAATTTTCCAGAACTCGTTGAATTTTGAGAGGGTTGTAGTGGAATTGAAAATTGTTAAAGTTCCTGATTTAAGAAGAGAGAGAAACAAAAAGTAGGAAACTAGGCAGTTAGTGTAACATCTGTTGTTGGGAAAATCTGTTGAGGACATAAAAAAATGTCAACGGATATAGTTAGGTTGAGTGAGTAGGCAAGAAATCTGGGCGATGGAGTTTAACATTTGAAAATGCAAGGTCTTTCACATTGATAGGAAGAATCAAATGATAAGCTGCTATTTAAATGAGAAGAGACTCCAAAAACATGCAGTGCCGAGGGACCTGGGTGTTGTGTATGAAACACAAACAGTTAGCATGCAAGTGCAGCAAGTAATTGTGAAGGTAAATTGAATTTTGGCTTTATTGCCCGGGGTTGGAATGTAAAATTAGAGAAGTTTTGTTTCAACAGTGCACGGTGTTGGTGAGGCCATGCCTGGAGTCATGTGTACAGCTTTGTCCCTGTATTTAAGAAAGTATAGTCAGGATTTGGAGAACTTCAAAAGTGATCAATTGAACTGATTCCTCTATTGAAGAGGTTGACTTTTCAAGAATGGCTAAACAGGTTAGACCTTCATTAATTTGAATGAAGAAGAATGCGAGGTAAGGATATTGAAACAAATGAATTTTCAGGGGACTTGACTGCGTAAATGTTGAGAAGAAGTTGCCATTAGTTGGGGTGGGGCAGAAGTCTTTGAACCAGGGGACATAGTTACAGAATAAGGGGACAATAATTTAAAACTGGGATATGAAGAAATTTCTTCTCCCAGAGAGCAGTGAATCGCTGGAATTTTTTACCCCAGAGAATGGTGGAGGCTAAATAATTGTAAATATGTAAAAAGGAGGTAGATTTTAAAAACAGTTGAGGACTAAGGGGTATGAAGACCTGGTATAAAAATGGAGTTGAGGCCTGTGCTGATCAGAAATCATCTTATTGATTGATGGCATTGGGTTGAAGGGACAAAAGTCGTACTGCTGCAGGATAAAAGTGATCTCAGCATTAGTAGTCCAGCAAAGCAATATTGTTTGAGAGCTTTTTATAACTTCTAACTTGCAGTAGGCCTTAACACCGCTGGAAATGAAGACTACATTTACCTCACCTCAGAGTTACATTTTCATTTAGACAAAATGAGTTAGCTAGCTGTGAAGTAGACAACATGAGATTGGCATGCAGCCACAGGACAAAGAGTTCCTAACACAAAGACTGAAATCATGTTTGAAAAAATGTCAGGTCTGCTTTATCCATCTAAAATCACAAAGAACTAAAGGCGAAAAAGGATCAGTGGAAAATACAATTTTTGATAAAATTGCTTCTGAACACTTTCCTTGTGCCACTTTTGAAGTAAAATTTTAAACAACATAATGTTGCCAAAAAGAATGGAAACTTTAAGAAAAATTCATTTGGAATTTTGCAGTTCAAATATTCTGGCAACAGGAAATAAACAGAAAAAGATGTATTGTCCTGTTCTGAAGCAGAGTCATACTGAATATGAAATGTTAACCCTGTTTCTCTCTCCACAAATGCTGCCAATTCTACTTAGATTTTCCAGAAATTTATGCTTTTATTTAATATTTATTATCTGCTAGATTTTGGAACCTACAGCTTAAGCTGCAACATTCCAGTTCAAAGTGGAAATGAGTATAACTCCCTACATGTAATTTTCTTTGGGACACGATAACATGAAGCAGCACCTCTAAAGGAACTATAACAGCATGTAAGAGCAAAATCAGCTGATTTGCCAGTTGCACAGAAAGTTGCACTTGCCACTAAGCAGTAATGACAGCTTTCAGCACTTGCTGAGTCACAGAGAAAGGTGTAAATGAGTATGGCACAGTCTTGAGCAGATTTGGATGCTAATATGAACAGATTACAAATTGTCGCGTGGTAGTAGAGAACTTGAACATTGCTGAGAAATGAGACACGCTGCTGACCCTTTTAATCCTGCAGTTGTGAGGACAGGCAAAGAATACCAGATTTCAAAGGGAGAAGTGATTTATATTGCATTGAAAAAGGGGACAAATTGGTTGGCATGTTGAATCTGATTGATTATATGAACATATGCTCATACTCAGGAACCAGTCCTCTGCAGGAAATAGGGACATGCTTGGGTATTGTGTCTTTCCTGAATTAAACAAGAACCATGGGTGATACTAGTTAACAACTGAAAGAATTGCGGATGCTATAAATCAGAAACAAAAATTGAAATTGCTGGAAATGATCTGCACATCTGGCAGCATTGTGAAGAGAAATCAGAGTTAATGTTTCAGATCGAGTGACATTTCCTCAGAACAGATAGTGGTTCCTTGGTGCATTTTCCATGACAACTCCTTGACCAATCACAGTCAACTTGCCAACCAAAAGCACCCTTTTCTCAAGCAGTAGAAATTGTTGCTTCCTTTGCAATTTGGCATTTTTGCACCTGCCCTGATGAGCGCAAGATGAAACGCTTCAATAAATTTAAAAATGGATGCTGCCACTTAATGAATTATCTTCTTGTTATCGCATTGTGGATTGTCAGAACTCGCTGCATGCAAGTTGACTCCCTCACTTTCTGTGTTATGATAATGCACATACTTTATCAAACATTGCACTGGTTGTAAGGTCCTTCAGAATTTCCTGAGATTGTGAAAGGCTCTGTGCAGATGTGCCCCTTTTCCATAATTGTAATTGCCCTGCTCAAGGGCTGACTGCATTTGTTTTGCAATTGTCAGTCCATCGTGCATGCACATACTGTGCTCAGCAATCAGTCTTGCTTGGTGTCAGATTCAGATTGGATTTTGCTATTTTTGCTCTCATTGACACAAACTTGTGAATTGCATCTATTCATATCTTCATTCATTTAGTTTTATTTCTAGGAAACTGTAATGATACCAACCCAAATATAGACTCATCAAAAGACACAAGAAGGAAAGGAAACTGTAAATTCTGGCATTCTGAAACAAAATGAAATTTTGGAAATACACCCAGGATAGCTAACATCTAAGAGGAGATGAAGTTTTAACAGTATTATGAATAGGGCTATTTATCAGAGCAAAATTCTAGTGAATAAGGGGACAAAAGTACCACTTGTTTTCAGTCATATGAAAAAACATAATGCCTTTTGCATATACTTTTTAACTGGATTGCAGCAAACCTGTCTATGGCTTTATGAACAAAGATCAGTCGATATGAATCATAAACCCAGAGGAATCCCTTAGTCATGAGTGTCTTTGACTGACTCTGCATATTCACCAATCTCTCATTATTACAGGATCAGCTTGCATCAGTTTGACAATTTCTATGTATAAGATCGCCAATATTTCCAGATAAAATCAGTGTGTCTGGTTAATGTTTTCAGTGCTCAAACAAACTGAATTATTTTTCCCAGTCCACAGTAGGATATAATTCCATTATGTGAACTGAGATTCACCCAAAAGTTCACTTGATTAATGCTTTAGTCATGCATTCCATTTAATACGGAATATGTTGTACTTATAGGGGGTGTGCTATATTTACAGTTTGGTGTGCTGTATTTACAGGGGCTATACACTATTTCCAGTAAGATATGCTGTATTTACAGGGATTATGCTGTATTCATGATAGGATATTCTATATTTACAGGGGCTGTGCTATTTTCACAGTGTGATATGTGTATTTACAGGGATTCTGCTGTATTCACAGTGATATAGGCTTTATAGGGGCTATGCTGTATTCACAGTAGGATATGCTGCATTTACAGGAGCAATGCTGTATTCACAGTAGGATATGCTGTATATACATGGGCTATGCTATTTTCACAGTAGGATATTCTGTATTTATAGGGGCTATGCTATTTTCACTGTGTGATACGTGTATTTACAGGAATTCTGCTTGTATTCACAGTGATATATGCTTTATTTTCCGGGCCAAGCTGTATTCATAGTGGGATATGATGCATGTACAGGGCTATGCTGTATTTACAGGCGGAGCTGTTTTGTTTACAAATAGAGATGCTGCATTTCCAGAGGTTTTGCTGTTTTCACAGGAGGCAATGCTGAATTGGAGGAGAGGCTGTATTTTGCCAGCTGTGCAGTAACTTTTGCTGGGTGGTATGCATTGTGCTGTATTTTGCCCCTTTATGTGTGTGTGTGGGGAGGGGTGGGGGGGATGGTGGGGGTGGTATTTTTGTGTTAGTACTGAGACCCAAACAGGTGCCAAAATTTGAAAGGAGGGAAATGAAGTTGAAAGATCATATGGAACAATGTTGGGTATGAGTGGGTGGTTGGCATACCACCAGAATCACCCCCCCCCCCCCCCTTGGGTTCAATGGAGGAAGACGGACAGCAACCATAAAAAAGTAACAAGGCTGACTCCATGTATCAGTGATAGACCCGCCCATACTACCCTCAACAACTTTCTCCCCTCTATCCTTCATCAAGTGGGCCCTAGCATACACATCTCCCTCTTCCAAGCATTCACCTGCACCTTTCCTCTCTCCCTGTCCCACAGTTAATACCAGCATCTTATCATATACCACTAGTTCAGAGTCACTTTGTTCCTTCTTGCTCTTTCCAGATGTCAAATGGTCCCCACTTTTCCATCCATCACCACCCCATCCTCATTTCATCTTTATTTCCCCTCACTACAAACTATAATGTCTGACCCATTCCCCCCTCAGTTTAGCTGCCCAAGGAAGGCTCACACTGGACAGGAGTCAGAATGTTAACTTTAGCTCTGGGTGAAAGCACTAAATGGGCAAAATTATCTCCACATTGCAATGAAAGGCTTGCATTTATATAGCACCTTTCATGACCACAGGGTATCCCAAAGGTCCACATGGCCAATGAAGCCCTTTTCAAGTGTGAACACTGTGACGATTGTAGGAAATACAGCAGCCAACCTTGTGCACAGCAAGATCCCACAAACAACAATGGGATACTGCTTTAGTAATCTGTATTTTGTGATGTGGGATAACCATTGACCAGGACACTGCAAATAACTCCCCTGCTTTTGTTCGGATGAGATTTCACGGGTCCTTGACCAGAGAGGGCACATGTGACCACTGCTTTTGACCATTGTCAAAAAGATGCTATCTCCACCAGTACAGCATACCTTCAGCACTGCATTGCATTGGAGTGTCAGCCTGCACAGTGAAGTTCCCAAGTCTCACCTACTGCACTGGAAGATAAAGCACCAGCCCAACATCTTAGAACATACTGAGTTCTCAGCACAGTGGTATGTTGTTAAAAGCAAACTCTTTCAGGTGGACATTGAAGGTTGTATGACACTGTTTGCAGAAAAGCAGCAAGTTCAGCCGACGTGCTAGCAAGCAAGACACCCTGAACAGCAAGAAATCATCCTGTACATCATTCAGTGGCACCATGCTGTGTAAAACAAAAAGGTTCCCTGTGCATTTTATTTAACAGCTGTCATCCTATACTTCATTGCGTATTAAGTGCTTTTGGAACCTTTGCAGAAATTCAATGAATAAATGCAAATTTAAAAATCACACAACACCAGGTTATCGTCCAACAGGTGTAATTGGGAGCACTAGCTTTCAGAGCGCCACTCCTTCATTGCCACGTTCCGAAAGCTAGTGCTTCCAATTAAACCTGCTGGATTATAACCTGGTGTCGTGTCATTTTTAACTTTGTACACTCCAGTCCAACACCGGCATTTCCAAATCATAAATGCAAATTGTTCTTCACATTTATCGCATTTAAATGAAACAGCGACATGTTCAGCTCTCATTTGTCAGTGTGAGTGTCACACTTTATTGTGAGGGACTTGGTCTCACAAAACCTGCTTTTTGGTGGGTTTCCCAGAATTGTGAGCCTTAAATCCTGATTTTTACCTTTCTGTCTCTGAACGTGGTTTCATAAATGGTGGGAAAATGACTGCCACTTGCTTGCCTGGTCAATGGCTTTATGCTTATCTCTGCAAAACAGTTTATAGCTCCCCTCCCTTGCTTCAAACCACCAACTAGCAAACTCCACAGAGAGGAAGCTGGGCAAATTATGAATTGAGTTGTGGGTGTAAAACTAGTGGAGGTGAATTGGCTGGTTGTTTTTCTTCCCAAGCTCCTTTCCCTATCTCTCTCTGTTGGAGCTGCAAATATACACTGCCTACTTCTGTTCCACACGGAAATCAGGGCTCTATTTCTTCACCCTTTCTTCTGATCTTTGAAACAGTAAAATCATCATGGATGACTCTCTCATTAGAGAGACAACTGGTGATAGTTTTAATCTGAGGGTCATCATACCTCAGGCAAAGTGAAAGGTTGAGAAGGAGGGACCTTTATGGTAACTTCAGCTGGTGCAAGAATTAAATGAGTCCTATTAGCTTCAAACTGTGTCACAAACAAACAAAGCTAACTGAATCCCAGAAACAGGCAGATGTCTTGGATACCTATTGCCAGTGTCAATCAGGATCTGAGGACAGTTAGTCCTTTAATACTTTCTTCCAGGTATGGATAGTTAAAAAAACTTCAACTCTTGTGTATGTTGGTGCAATGTGAATGGATTTTTTAAAAATTCATTTACAAAGTGTGGGCATTTATTGCCCAGAGGGCAGTTATGAGTCAACCACATTGCTGTGGGTTAGGAACCACATGTAGGGCAGAACGGGTAAGGATGGCAGCTTCCTTCTCTGAAGGACATAGTCAACCAGATGGATTTTTCCACCGTGGTAATGGTCATCATTGATTCCAAATATTTATTGGATTCAAATTCCACCATCTACTCTGGCAGGATTTGAACCTGGGTTGCTAGAACATTACCTTGGGTTTCAGGAGTAATAACTCAGTAATGATTCCACTAGGCTATTGCCTCCCCGTAAATGGCTTTGTTTTAGAATTGGTAGATGAGTGGTATGATTACAGCTCTTGTTGAAGAGTTTGGTGGAATAGACAGAAAGAAACAGTTTCCTTGTGTGGAGGAGTTGAGAAGAAGGGGACATAAACAAAAAAAAAAGATTAAGCCAGATGAAAAGAAATCCTTCTTCAAACAGTGTATTGTGAAAATTTGGAACTTTCTACTCCTAAAAGCTGTTAAGGTTGAAGGATAATTGAAAATGTTAAAATTGAGATTGGCAGATTTTTGTTGGGTGAGGGTACTAAGGACTACAGAACACAAGAAGCTGAAGTCAGAGTAGACTGTTCAGTCCCTCAAGCCTGCCCCACCATTTGATAAGTTTATGGCTGTAATCTCAACTCTACTTTCCCGCCTGCCTCCTGTATCTCCTGAATCCCTTGTTGATCTGAAATCCATCTTGCTAAACCTTGAATATATTCAATGACCTGCTACTCTCTGGGAAAGAAAATTCCTCAGGCTAACAACTCCATGAGAGAAGAAGAAAGCAGGAATTATCAGCAGTGCTTTGCCCGGAGGCCTACTGAAAACATTACCGGGTAAGGTGATGAAACGTCTGGAAGTGAACCTTCCAGCTCAGCTAGCAAACCTATATCCAGAAGAAATTTCCTCCTCATCTCCCTTTAACATTTAAACTGTTCTAGATATCCCTGGAAGGGAAAACTTCCTTCCAGCGTCCACCCTGTCTCGCCCTCAACTGCAGTTAGTCATTGAGTTCAGAAACAGATCAGCTATGGTCTAATTGAATGCCAGAACAGGTTTGAGGGGCTGAATGGTATTCTCCTGTTCCTAAGTTTAGAGGTTTAAAGGCAGGTATCCTGCAGGACTCATCTAGAAATAAAGAAATCTCGAAGAGGAACTTGACCAACAGGAAACTATCGGTGAGAAGAGTTAAAGAATTACCAGGAATTTCTTTGAAGCTGAGCTGTGACAAATAGAACTTAATTCTGCCTTTAACCTAGCAACATTGCAATGGTTTTGGACATCTTTCTAGATGAAAGGCATGATATAATTGCAAATCGCTACAGTAGCAACTGATCCATGACAGCACCTGTGTACAAAAGGAAAAATTGACAATATTGTGAAAACACTTTAATGGAAGTTGTTTGGTATAGGTTTTCATCTCTTGTAGTTGGTAATAAGGAAAAAAAACCCCTCCAATTTTCAGTAATTTCACTGAATCAAAAACCTCAAGGATTAATTTCAACTTTTGGTGCTAATCAGGCTTTTAACCTAGCCCACCATTGAACCATTCTAAATTGCTGAGTTCCCTCCCACCAAATTTGCCCCATGAGCAATCATGTATATTTCAGGTTTATGAGCCATGATATTTTAAAACACGCTCGATTCAGAAATGATCCCTTTAGATTGGAAGATTGCAACTGTAGTCCCATTGTTGAAGAGAGAAGGAGGAAAGAACAAGAAATGATCGACCTATTAGTAGAATTTTAAATTTTTGCCAGAGTTGATTGAGCCACTTGAAAAAAATTGAGCTTAATAGCAAGAGCCAACATGGATTTGTGAGCCTTGGATCATGTCTTATATTCCTGACTGAGGAAGTAACTAAAGTGATAAATGGCAAATGTCCGAAGATGTAGTTTACATGGATTTCCTGAAAGTATTTCATTCCGAATAAGAAGCAATTAGCTAAAATTAAAGCTCATGGATTTTAGTGACCTGTTCGTAAGATTTGTTGGGTAAATAGGAAGCTTGATTTTTCCCCTGGGTCAGGGAAGTAAGTTCAGGGCTGTTTGTGGATCCTGAACCCACAGTTGGAGAGAAACAATCACTCATTTGAGCTTTTACTGTGATACTCCCTTAATTTGAATGGGACAAAGCAATTAAGCACAGCGGGTTAGCTTTCAAAACTGATAGGCCAATCACAGACCTTGCAACTTGAGGCGAGTGGCAATGGAAGGCGAGATGTGGAGGTGCCGGTGTCGGACTGGGGTGAACAAAGTCAGAAGTCACACAACACCAGGTTATAACTCAACAGGTTTATTTGAAATCACAAGCTTTTGGCGCACTGCCCCTTCATCAGGTGAAGAGGCAAAAAGAAGCCAAGAGAAGGTGGGTTTACCTTCAACCTCTTTCTAACTATTCCTAATCTTTCCTTTGTAATGTGTATTTAACAACCAGGTGACCACTCTAGCGGAAGATAATAAATGTTGTATTACTGGCTTTTAACACAAGCCTACTAAACACTGACAGGGAAACAAAATGAAGGGTTCTTTAATGGAGGATAGCAGCAGCCCAGGAGACTGTGCTACTATCACTGTTCCACCTACTATTGCACTTGTTAACTTACATCACTTTACATAAAGGTAGTTCTAATATAATGTGATGGTTGCATTCTTATGCATTATAGAAAAATCACGCTTTAGATACAGCATTTAAAGTCTGGGGGTGGTAATCGCTTTACAGCCAATACATGTTTTTAAAGTTTGCGCTTTAGAAACAGTGTCCCCACTTCATCAAACACGTTACACCGAATTCACATTAACGAAACAGGCGTAATAGCAGAATGACCTGTGTTTAGCAGTTTGTCAATCAAGTTAATCTACATGCAATTCAAGACGATATCAGACCAAGGAGGAGAAAGTGAGGACTGCAGATGCTGGAGATCAGAGCTTAAAAATGTGTTGCTGGAAAAGCGCAGCAGGTCAGGCAGCATCAAAGGAGCAGGAGAATCGACATTTCGGGCATAAGCCCTTCTTCAGGAATCTTTCAGATCAAGGAAGGGAGGCGCGCTGTGGGCAGGCTCTTGGATTCTCCTGTACCCAGGTGCACAGAGAAAGCCTCTAAACCTGCTTTGAGTGTTGGTTCCCCTTCACCCACCAAGCCTACTGCCGGGCCCCTACCTATAAGCACCTAAACCTGCTCCCTGGTGGCGTGGAACCTGGAAGTCAATGGAAAATTCCATCCACTTTCCTTTGAATTGGTTCCAGTTGGACATTTCATAAGCCTAATTGGCTACCCAGCATATGCAAAAGTGACACTTCTGCAAACATGGCCAGGAGCTGGGACTCAACCAGGAAACCAACATCCCAGTCAACAGGGCTAATTTTTGGTGCCCAGCTGTTTCCAATTTCTGCTCCAGCAGAAAATTTAACTCAGTGAATACGGATAATGGATATGTACCTGAATGAGAAGGAAGTAATTAATGATGTCCCAAAAGGATCTTTACTGGGGACGAACCATTCTCATGGTATCTATTAATGACTTTGATTCTGATACAATGAGCCATATATCCACGTACACTGATGGCACACAGATTGATGACATTGTAAGTAGTGTAGACGGAAGTATAAAATTACCAAGAGACATTCATAGAACAAATGAGACACAGATGAATTTGAAGGAGGTCCTCCAGTTTGGACCAAAAAGAGACAGAACAAAATGATACTTAAATGATAAATGACTAGATCAGTGGAGAAATTTAAAGATGATATACATATTACCAAAATGCAGTAATCAAGCACAAAGCAACATTGAAAAAGCCTAATATATACCTAATTAAGCAAGTAAATTATGTAATTATTAACTTGAGAGCTAGAATATAAAAAGGAGAACTGTTACTAGAACTATACAACATCCTATACAACATCTTATATCACATTCCTGATGAAGGGCTTATACACGAAATGTCGACTCTCCTGCTCCTCGGATGCTGCCTGACCTGCTGTGCTTTTCCAGTGCCACACCTTTCAACTCTAACTCTCCAGCATCTGCAGTCCTCACTTTCTCCTAGAACAATGCAAAGTCTTAATTAGGCAATGCATTGTATAATTTGGATCTCCACACCTTATAACGGATATATTGGCCTCAAAGGGAAGATTCAATAAATATTGTCAGGGGTTCAAGGGTTAGATTATGATGGTTTGATTAAATAAGCAATGCTTTGATTCCTCAGAATATGGAAGGTCAAGCAGCTTTGTGACTGAGGTTTTCCTCAGTTTAAAAGGAGTTGGGACAGGTGTAGAAAATGTTTTTTTTCCATTAATGGAAAGCCAAGGATAAGTGGACAAAATCCTAAACTCAAAGTCAGGCCATTTGGGAGAGATGTTAGGAAATATTACTTCATCAAATACTGCAATTCAATACTTGGGTCAATCAGATTTAAATCTGAAACTGTTGAACTTTTGTCAGCTAAAAGCTTAGAGAGATTTGGAATGAGTGGATACAGCTAGGAAGCAGATCAGTTATGATCTAACTGATTGGCATGATAGATTTTGAGGGCTGAATGGTACACTTCAGTTCCATGAGTCTATTTTCTGGATCAATTGCTTATTTGTGGTGCCCTTTTCATAACTTGATCTGTCTAGGTTTCTGTTGGTTTAACCATGGAATTTCTTTGTTTGGTTCATGCTTATGGGCCAAGTTACACTATAGTTTGACCATTGCCTTCTGCAGGATGGCTGATTGGGAAACTCTCTCCCTCTTGCTGCCTGCCATCAGGAGTATTATGAAGATTCATGGATTGATAATGAACCTGGTTAGCCAGACTTTGAATGTACCTAGTGCAGGACCTGAACCTTGAGCTTCTGATGAGACATTAGGGATCCTCTCAGTGCACACTGAAGAACCTCCTCACTAATCTGATATACAGTCAACTAACGCAACCCTAAGGGCTATTCCTGCCTGGGCTACAATTACTTTAGGTCATGGCTGAACAAGAAAACCTTGGTGTGCCCTACTCAACCAGGTAACCAGTGCAGCAGGCTTTCTGTTAGGGGTGAAGGAAGGCTAACCCTTCTTCTATACTCATTTACGCATCATTGAGGGACTGCTCACTATACATGAATCTATGGAATTCTCTGCCCCAGAAGGTTCTGAGATGCCATTATTGAATACGTCATTATCATAGTCCACTCAGCCCATAGTGCTGCATGGATTCCATTATCTATTGCAAATCTCCTATCTTTACCTAATATTGCTGCACACCATTTCTATCTAAATAGTCACAAATAGTCATCTGATATCCTCTTGAATCCTCTTGATGGGCACTGATATAAAACTAGATATAGGTAATATGGTATTGAAAGATTCAACAGATATTTGTTATAGCTCCTGATATATACATGTCACAGGCACTTGAGGATCTAGGCTATTGCTAAGTAATTCAATTACAAACAGTTGCATGCTTTCAACAGATGTACAACGTTAAAAATCACACAATACCAGGTTATATTCCAACAGGTTTATTTGGAAGCAATAGCTTCGGTGTGCTGCTCCTTCATCAGGTAAGTCGTGGTGCTCTGAAAGCCAATGCTTCCAATTAAACCTGTTGGACTATAACCTGTTGTTGCGCGATTATTTAACTTTGTCCACCCAGTCCAACACCGGCTCCTCCACATCACGGCTACCTTCAACTTCAAGTTGAAGTTGCTCCATACTTCATGTTGTATCATACTTCAAGTTGCTCCATTTAAGATGGAGTCAGAGACCTTTGTACCTTCAGGTCACATGACATGATACAATGATTATATCATGTTCTTAAAGGTATACTGCATGCTAACTGTGAAACATACATAGTATATGGCACTGACAGTGTAACAAAATGTCCCAAGGATATTATCAGTTATTTTATAAAATGACACATAGCCTCATAAGGAAGGATGGGTGGCAAAATGCATAAGTATAAAGCTGGGTTTAACTGAGCACCTTAAAGGAGGAGAGAGAGGCGGAGATGCAATGGATTTTTGTAGCTTATTGTCCAAGGCTTTTTTTTTTAGCTTTTTTGACATTGATTAAAGTGCAGGAACAAAGACAATTTGTGGGAGAATTGTACATGATTTTACTGGAAACATTGCAGTTGTTGGTGTTCATATTAAGAACCGTGCTTGAAGTGATCTGGTGAAGTTTCACTAAATTAGTCCCTGGGAGGATGGTTGGCCATTGTGATGACAGTTTGAATAATTGGCCTTATATTCGATGGAGTTCAGAAGAACAAGAGGTGATTTAATTGAAACACAATTGTTTCTGAAGGGGCTTGGTCAGCACTGATGCTCTTTCTGCTGGCTGGGGATTCTGAAACAGGGGCACAAGATCAATTTAAGGGGCCAATCAATTAGGACGAAGATGAGAAGAAATTTGCTCACTCAAGGGGTTGTGAATCTATGGAATTCTCTGCCCCAGAAGGTTCTGGGATGCCATTATTGAATACGTCATTATCATAGTCCACTCAGCCCATAGTGCTGCATGGATTCCATTATCTATTGCAAATCTCCTATCTTTACCTAATATTGCTGCACACCATTTCTATCCAAATAGTCACAAATAGTCATCTGATATCCTCTTGAATCCCTCAATTGAATGCCACCTCCACCACATTTCCAAGCAGTGCATTCCAAAAATTTAAGATTATGATAGGCAGATGTTTGGTCTCTTAGAGAAACAAGGGAGTTGGGAAGTTGAGTTGAAGTCCTTGATCAGCTTTTGAATATAGAAGCAATATAAAGGGGCTGAATGGTTTACTCCAGCTCCTATTGTGTTGAGGTCTTGCCTTCAAGCTGCTGAAGAGACAGTTACCAATGGTGAGGCGAAGAAAATGGCAGGGTGTGGTGGTGGGTATATGCCAAAGGGGATGAAACTGAGCGATTAGAGAGATCTCAGGGTGAGGTTCTTGGTGCACAGTGGTCGTGTGAGCCAAGAGGCCCTGATTCAAGCCCCACCTGTTCTAGAAGTGTGTAATAACATCTCTGAATGGGTTATGTAGAAAATATCCTGAACTAGAGTGAGGGCTCTGTTGGAAGACGAGAGGAACGTTATTGGTAACAGATCAGGACACGCTAAGTTGTCACCAAAATAGCATCAAAATGATGATAGCTTGTGAGCTGAACTTGGCACCGCTTAATAGGAGATGGAATTTAGAATCTGTCGGTAGCTCTACAATAATTGTTTGGACAGTTTCAAAAGCATAATCTCGGAGTAAAGGCATTTAGGTGAAGCATTATTTTAAATGTTATGGTGGACTGCCATTTCCCATAATCTAGGTTGGTTGTAGCCTTGGCAGAGTAATGCCAAGATAGCAGCTGCTTCAAAACCAGTGTCAATTGAATCACCTGAGTCATAATTAACATGCCACATCATCCAAATTCATCATCTGCAAATGTGAAAATTCTTGTAAACAATCCAAGTTGCTTGGACACCCCACAGATGCTGATAGTTGACAAGGTTTTACACAACTTTACATAATTCACAACTATTGGCAGTAAGTAGCAAAATCACCAACCCTAGGTGGACCAGCATCAGGTGTAAAGAGTGCAGTGGCGTCTATTGTTCCTGGCACTAGATTAGTCCCCTCACTAACACAAAATGGAGAGTCCTTCACTGATCCAGCTCCCTCACGGCCGGTTCGCAGGGTGGGTACAACCTCTGACACTCCTGTTTATGTTTTTGTTTTCTTTCTACTTTTTTACCCTGCACTACCGCCTAACTGCGGTAGTGCTTATATTGTCCCCAGCACCCATGATGTGTGTGTGCAGGCGTGAGATACAGTGAAAGACAACAGGCGTACAAATCTTTAATCATTTTCCACCACCAGGAAGAAAGGAAACACCCGAGTGGCCAGTGACAAGCAGTGCCCTTCTCAAAAGGTAATGCTACTGTGTCTCTGCTGTTTATATCTGTCAGCCAGGGATCCCTGATAGGACTGGATTAACAGCCCCAATCAGAGAACTTATATTCAATGAGGTCCACCTGACTGAGCCCGTTACCATCGCTACAATGATGATTGTGGTATTGTAGTGGGCTAACAAAGAATTGCAGTCTATTTGTGGAAAGGAGTGAGGTGACACAGGAAGAGCAGATACTCAGTGTTATGCATAATTTTGCAAAGACAGGATGTGCTATGATTTAGCAGAACAATGAAAACAGTTTGTTTCCAAACTGACAAAAGCCAGAATCCCTGTCAGGATAAAAGAAAAACATTATTTGTGTATGAGGGCGTGACCTTTGTTGTCTTCACAACGTTTAGCATTCTGCAGCTAATTTTATCATGAATTACCACAGAATGTCAAATAAAAATGCATACGGAAGTAAAGGTCATCGCCACTTCTTCCAAGTAATGGAATCTCGCTGGCCCATTAGCTCATTAAATGTTACCTTACAGAAGAAACCTATGGAACATTGGCTTCTTGAATACTCATTGAAAGGAACGTGGTCTCGCAGTCAGAGAGATGTTTGGAAGGGCGGAAAAGAAACCTTGACAATTCTTGAAAGGGGAAGCTGAATTGTCTTCTTGCACAGGATTCATTACCTGCCCTGTTTATAAGTAGTCTGGACTTAGCTATTTAGGAGAACCATATTCAAATTTGCTGCTGGCACCATGTTGGGAGAAGGACTGAAATTTGTTAAATAGTTTGACTATAATCTAGCACTCACCTCAACGCATACTGATCTTTGGCCATGCTAAATTGCCCGTAGTGTTCAGAGATGTATAGTTTAGGTGCATTAGTCATAGAAATGTAGAGTAATAGGGTAGGGGTGTATGTCTGGGTAGGATACTCTTCGGAGAATCAGTGTGGACTTGTTGGGTCAAATAGCCTGTTTCCACACTGTAGAGATTCTATGATTCTATGAAGATGGCTGGGTTGATGGTTGAAATGATTTAAAGTAGAAAAAGACACTTTGGAACAAGAATGGGCAAAGGGGCAGCCCCCCGCGCCCCCACCCCGTGACTGCAAAGAGTAGAGAATCAAACAGAATTTAGTGTGGACACGCTCAGGTCATTGAAGGCAGCAGCACAAGTAAGTAAGACATTAAAATGCAAAACGAGTTCCAGAGACAGAGAAGGCATGGTGGCTCACTGGTTAGTGCTGCTGCCTCACAGTTTGGCTCTACCCTTCGGCGACTATCTGTGTGGAGTTTGCACATTCATCTCCGTGTCTGTGTGGGTTTCCTACCACAGTCCAAAGATGTGAAGGTTAGGTGGATTGGCCATGGGGAATTGCCCATTGTTACGACATGGGTAAACCCTCCTGCTTAATTTAATCCAGCAACACAGAAAAGATTTATTCTGTGCAGTAATCTGTGAAAATTCGAAAGGCCAACAACTATTTAAAGTAAAAATAAACAACTTTATTTCTTAAAGTATAACAGAGAATAATTAACTAGCAACTATTTAAAATTCCTTCCTCTGACCTATCTTTTGCTTCCCCTTCTATATTTCTAGTCTGATAAAACCCCCGATTAAGATTTACTGAAAAATTCAAATTTCAAAACCAACCAGCTGTTGAATCTCCTTTTTTTATATCTTCCTCTGTAGAGTTGCTCTCCAGGTCAGTGTCAATGTTTTCCTCTGTCCAAACTCCTTCTCTAGCCAGGTACCTCTCAGAGGGTTCTGACTAGCAGTCGACATCTGTTGGTCGATTGCAGTTCTCCCTTAACTGATCAATTTTTTCCCAGTCTTACCCTCCCTTAACTGTTCAATTTTTTCCCAGTCTTACCCTCCCTTAACTGTTCAATTTTTTCCCAGTCTTATACCTCCAAAGCATTGGATTATGTCATTGGCTTTTAATATTGTCAATATACTAAATTCAAACTTGGTATATTTTGGTATATTTTGGGATATAATTTAAACTGATTGGCCTAATTCAAGTTTACTTTTTGTCTCCAGGCAACCAGCTACACTAGCTGCTGGACCAAAAGGGTGCATTATATCTTGTTCAGAACACTTGTTGCTGTCAGGTAGTTCTGCTAGCTTTTAACTCTCTTAAAGGTACAGTACACCCACATCATCATAACATCATATCGCCCAAGGATGCGCAGGCTAGGTGGATTGTGGCAGGCGTTGTGAAATGCAGGGTTATAGGGATAGGGCAGGTGGTGTGGGTCTGAATGGACTAGTATGGGCCAAATGGCTTGCTTCCACACTATGGTAAGCATGAAAATAATGTGGAACAGGTTTATGACTCCAGAGCATTGTCTACTGTTTTGGATTGCTGTTACAAGAAGAATATAATGAAAATAGAAAAGATGGAATGTGGATTTGCTGGAATACTATCACAGTCAAACAGTTAAAGTTGTGAAGAGAAATTGGAGATATTATAGATTTCCTCATTGAAGTGGTGAACATAGAACATTACAGCGCAGTACAGGCCCTTTGGACCTCGATGTTGCGCTAACTTGTGAAACCAATCTGAAGCCAATCTAACCTACACAATTCATTTTTGTTCATATGTCTATCCAATGACGATTTAAATGCCCTTAAAGTTGACGAGTCTACAACTGTTGCAGGCAGTGCGGTCCATGCCCCTACTACTCTCTAAGTAAAGAAACTACCTGTGACATCTGTCTTATATCTATCACCCTTCAAATTAAAGCCATGCCCCCTTGTGCTAGCCATTAGGCGGCACGGTGGCACAGTGGTTAGCACTGCTGCCTCACAGCGCCAGAGACCCGGGTTCAATTCCCGACTCAGGCGACTGACTGTGTGGAGTTTGCACGTTCTCCCCGTGTCTGCGTGGGTTTCCTCCGGGTGCTCCGGTTTCCTCCCACAATCCAAAAATGTGCGGGTCAGGTGAATTGGCCATGCTAAATTGCCCGTAGTGTTAGGTTAAAGGGGTAAATGTAGGGGTATGGGTGGGTTGCGCTTCGGCGGGTCGGTGTGGACTTGTTGGGCCGAAGGGCCTGTTTCCACACTGTAAGTAATCTAATCTAATCTAATTACCAACCGAGGAAAAAGGCTCTCACTGTCCACCCAATGTAACCCTCTTATATGTCTCAATTAAGTCACCTCTCAATCTTCTTCTCTCTAGTGAAAACAGCCTGAATTCCCTCTGTCTTTTCTTGTAAGATCTTCCCTCCATACCAGGGAACATCCCAGTAAATCTCCTCTGAACCCTTTCTAAAGCTTCCACATCCTTCCTATAACGTGGTGACCAGGACTATATGCAGTACTCCAAGTACGGCCAGACCAGAGTTTTGTATAACTGCAGTGTGACCTCATGCCTCCAAAACTCAATCCCTCTACTAAAGTCATAAGAAGTATGCATTCTTAACAACCCTATCAACCTGGGTGGCAACTTTCAGGGATCTAAGCCTTAAGTTTATGGAAAAATAATGACTGACAGATTATTTCTCCTTGTTGGAAATCTAATTAAAAAGGAGGCATATATTTTTGATAACAACATTCTCTAAGAAATAGAAACATTAAATTTACAGTAAAACAGAAATTTCTGGTGAAACTCAGCAGATTGGGCAGCATTTGTGGAGAGAAAGCAGAGTTAACATTTTGGATCCAGTGACCCTTCTTCAGACTACTTTGATTAACATAGTTACACAACTTTGGATAGAATGTTGAATTCTTTCACACAAACTGTTTGAAAGATAAAGGCCTGTCTGTTGATTTTTATTTGTAAAAGGGAGTTGTGGATAGTAAATTGAGAAAAAGGAAATTGTTCATGGGGTATGAAGACCAGTTAGAGTCTGGGTGGGGTTCTCAGGAATGCGGGTGTGGATTTGATGGGGTATAATTCCACACGATAGGGATTCTAAGTAGCAATTTCAAAGAAATGAACATGTCACCTAAAGATAATCAAGAATATCAACATCATATTATTATGCTGTATTCCACAAGTAGCACTCTAAGATGAACTAGGGAACATGTCTAAGTCAGTTACCAGAAACTAACATTGAAACTCAAAAGCTTTCACACCCAAATATTGTTTTTGATTAAAATTGCATTAACTATTTCTAATGGGAATCCACAATATCTGGAGCTCTTTGGAGGGAAAGCACTTGTCTTTCAAGCGCTTGTCTTAAGCCTTGGCAATTCGTGATTCATTGTTGCATTTCAATAACTTTAATACTTAAGTGACAAACATACAGGATATTGGATACTTATCGGGGATTAAAAAGCAATATCTTTGGCCTGTGTAAGGTACTATAGACAATGACAGCAACAGAATGTTTGTAACCATCAGCTAAGCTTACTGGCAGGCTGCCCAAGCACTTCTAGAATTTCCTGGTGTGTACCTAGCAACCTTTTTTTATTAGCCTGACGTTAACATCCCAGTCCTCTACAACAGAGCGAGTATCTGATCTTGCCATCTGGGCACGTTTTATCCCCTGTGCTCTCACTGCTGCATTCTGTGGTCAATGATTCACTATGTGAAGACTCCCTTCCTCTCGCCAACCTCTGAAGTAGGTACAGTGCCAACCTGTTACTTGTGAGGGTCAGCTTAAGGGATGCTACATCTTCAGAAGATCAGGCATCCTCTAGTGACAGAATGCTCTCAACATGCCTGAATTGTGAGGGAGGGACAAAACTTAGCGCTTAGCCTGAAAAAGAAATGTGTGCTTGCTGAAAGTAGCTGCAGTTTGTCATGTTGTGGGTCTAAGGTGAGATCAAATCATCGAGTCATAGAGCTGTACAACACAGAAGTAGACCCTTTGGTCCAAATCCTAAATATCCCAAATTAATCTAGCCCATTTGGCCCATATACCTCTGAGCCCTTCCTTTTCAAATACCCATCCAGATGTCTTTTAAATGTTGTAATTGTACCAGTCTCCAACACTTCCTCTGGCAACTCATTCCATTCATGCACTATCCTCTGTATGGCGAGGTTTCCCCTTTGGTCTCTTTTAAATCTTTCCCTTCTCACCTTAAACCCATGCCCACTAATGTTGGACTCCCCCACCCTGGGGAAAAAAACCTTGTCTATTTACCCTATCCATGCCCCTCATGATTTTATAAACTTCTATCAGTTCGCCCCTCAGCTTCTGACCCCCCAGGGAAAACAGCCCCAGTCTATTCAGCCTCTCCCTAGAGATCAAACCCTCCAACCCTGGCAACATCCTTGTAAATCTTTTCTGAATCCTTTCAAGTATCACAACATCCCTCCTATAGCAGAAAGACCAGAACTGAAAGCAGTATTCCAAAAGTGGCCTAACCAATGTCTTGTATAGCCGCAACATGACATCCCAACTCCTACATTCAATGCACTGACCAATAAAGACCAGCAGACTGAACACCTTCTTCGCTATCCTGTCTATCTTGAACTCCACTTTCAAGGAACTTTGAACCTGCATTCCAGGGTCACTTTGTTCAGCAACACTCACCAGGACCTTACAATGAAGTGTATAAGTCCCGCCCTGATTTGCCATTCCAAAATGCAGCACCTAACATTTTTCTAAATTAAACTCCATCTGCCACTCCGCAGCCCATTGGCTCATCTGATCAAGTTCCCGTTGTATTCTGAGGTAGCCTTCTTTGCTGTCCATTACAGTTCTAATTTTGGTGTCATTCGCAAACTTACCAACTGTTCCTCCTATGTTCACATCTAAATCATTTATATAAATGACAAAAAGCAGTGGACCCGGCACTGATCCTTGTAGCACATTGCTAAGAAGCTAAAGGGGGTAAGAGATGGGACATGAAATGCCTTCTTGTCAGGTTGTTGAGTCTATTCAAGGCAGGGATTGATAGACTTTTGGGTACAAAGGAAATTGTGTTGGTGTCATGTTGTGAATATCCAGTTCATTATTTACATATTTGAGAATATAACTTCTAGTTTTCATAATTAACATTTTAACTATAGGAAAATGTTGGGAAATGAAATATAAACAATTCTGATGTAAATGCAACTGAAACAAGCTGATAATGAAGAAAACCCAAACAATGATTTCATGATCTCTATTCATTGTAATGGAGCTGGAGTGGTCTTGAGAGGGAGAGAGGGAAATCACATCTGTGAGCAATAAAAACACTGATATGCGTTGCAAGATCAAAGAGTTGTGTTGAAGATAAAATCATTAATTTGCATTTCTGAATCATCCTGAAGAATGCCACATTATCACAGAAATAGTAATTCAGGGTGGAGCCTTGGTGAGAGGGTCTTTTGCTCAATTTACCTTTGTGAGTTTTTCGACAATAGCAATCAGAAGGAAGCAGCTGGAGGATTTTTTCTAGCTTGCATCTGGTCGAAGAAATCCGCAGTGGTGTTCAGAGCCCAGGGCAGAAAGCAGTCAGCTTGAATAACCAGATGGAAAGAGCTGCACGAGCAGACTGGGAGATGGTTAAAACAACAGTCTATGTATATTCAAAGCCAGAATAAGGAGCTGAAGAGTTCACTGTCTGGAGCCTTTAAAGAGATCTAAAAACTAATGGAAAATCCCCATATAATTTATAACTTTAAGGACTAGCTTGTGTACTGAGTAGAATTAAAAACTCTGGAGAGCAATGTTTCCTTCCAGGAAAAGTGAATGAACCTTAAAAAATTCATAAAACGGGATCCTTGGGGATGATGTGTGAGACGAGGGTAATAGTGTAACTGAGTACTTCACAATAAATACTCACTATTAATAATATAGGGTTATCATTAATAGCTCTTACTTTGATTGATTTTGTTTTAATGGTCCAATAAAGTTTGTGTTTGTCAAAATAGCATTAGCCCCTGTTGTATTGTTCTGCCAGTTAACTGCTGGGTATTGGGATTTCCTCTTTAAACAGGAATAGTTTTAAATATTCAGGACATAATAACAGAACAATGAAGTTGGTGTAAAAGGTTAGTTGCGACCTTAATTTTTTAAATTCATTCATGGGATGTGAGAGCCCCACATGCTGGGCCAACATTTATTGCCCATCCCTAGCTGCTCCTGAGGAGGTGGTGGTGAGCTGCCTTCTTGAACCGCTGCAGGCAATTTGGTGTAGATAGATCATTGGAGAAGGAGGACCAAGATTTTGACAGCATGGAAATGAAGGTACAATGATATATTTCCAAGTCAGGATGGTGAGTGGCTTGGATGGGAACTTACAAGTGGTGGTGTTTATATGTATCTGCCACCCTTGTCCTTCTAGATGATTGTGGTTGTGGATTAGGAAGATCCTGTCTAACAAAACATGGTGAATTCCTGCAGTGCATCTTGTAGATGGTACCCATTGCTGCTAGTGAGCAATGGTGGTGGTGGCAGGAGTGAATATTTATGGTTGCTGTGCCAATGAAGCAGGCTGATTTCTCCTGGATGGTATCAAGCTTCTTCCATGTTGTTGGATCTGTGCTCAGAAGGTGCTAAGGAGTATTCCATCACACTCGTGTGTTGTGTTTTGTAGATACTGGAGAGGTTTTGGGAGTCAGGTGATAAGCTATTTGGTGCAAGAATCCTAGTCTTCAATCTGCTCTTGTAGTCACTGTACTTACTTAGCTAGTCCAGTTCAGTTTTTGGTCAACTGTAACTCCTAGATTTTTAATAGTGGGGAATTCAGTGAAGATGGTGTCATTGAATCTTAAGGGGTGATGATTAAATTCTCTCTTTTTGGAGATTATCATTGCCAGCACTTGTGTGGTCTGAATGGTACTTACCACTTGTCAGCCCAAACCTGGTATTGTCCAGGTTTTGCTGCATTGAACATGGACTTCTTCAATATCCGAGGAGTCATAAATAGTGTTGGACATTTTGTAGTCGTCAGTGAACATCCCTAATTCTGGTGTTCCGATGGAGGGAAGGCCATTGATGAAGCAGCTGAAGCTTGTTGGGTTTAAGACACCAACCTGAGGAACTCCTGGGACAGGGATGACTGATGTCCACCACTACCTTCCTTTGTGCTATCTTGGAGTCTAACCAGCAAAGAGTTTTCTCCGAAAACCCATTGACTCTAGATTTTCCAGGACTCCTTGATGTCACACTCAGTCAAATGGGCAGCAGTGGTTAGCACTGCTGCCTCACACACCAGGGTCCAAGGTTCGATTCCAGCCTCAGGCGGCCGTCTGTGTGGTGTTTACACATTCTCCCTGTGTCTGCGTGGGTTTCCTCCGGGTGCTCCAGGGTTTCCGCCCACAGTCCAAAGATGTGCAGGTGAATTGGCCATGCTAAATTGCCCATAGTGTTAGGTGTATTAGTCAGAGGGAAATGGGTCTGGGTGGGTTACTCTTTGGAGGGTTGGTGTGGACTTGTTGGGCCAAAGGGACAGCTTGGACAGCAAGTTTCATTGTTAGTGTTGTTGTCTTTTAGATGAAAAGTTAGAGGCCGAGGCCTTGAATGCTCTGTAGGGGATCTAAAAACTTAATGTCAAAGGCCGTCATTCTCACTTCACCTCTGGAGCTCAGCTCTTTTGTCCATGTTTCACCTAAGACTGTAATGAGGTCAGGAGCTCAGTGGCCATGGTTGAACTCAAACTGAGTGTCAGTGAGCAGGTTACGGTTTGTAAGTGATAGCACTGTTGATGATTCCTTCCATCCCTTTACTGAATGGTGGAATGGGATCAAAAGGCTGAATACCCTACAACAAATTATGTTTTCAGATTGCTATACTTATACAAATATGTCAGCCAGGGCTCCCTGATTGGCTCAGGTTAACAATCAAGGATCTTTTGTCAATAAGATCCACCTGGCCCTGGCTCCAATCACAGAATTGCATTTCAAACAAGATGATTAAGTGGCTGCAAAGTATCATTTAGACATTCTAAGGATGTGAATGTTGCTATACAAATGCCAGGCCAAGTCCAAAAGGAAGCTAGATTGTGCTATGGTCTGGAAAGCCAGGGTGAAGGATGGAACTGCTTTAGCATAGTCGTTTTGTCACCTTGGATCGATGGCTCAGAGATAGTTGGGAATATTATAAGTTTAATATCATTTTTATAAGCAAACATACAGTATCACTGATGCACATTTGAAGACACCTCAGTTGTCTTCAATTATATGCAGATGGAAGGTAGTTTTGAGCTTTTACTTGAGCAAAAATGAAATTACAGTGGGGTTGAGCTCTGAGATGTAAGCATGTACAAATAAATACATATACAATAGGTTTAATGTTGGATCCAGTTCTATCCTTCACCTTGGCTTTCCAGACCAGCACTGTCTAGCTTCCTTTATGACTTTGCCTTGCATTTGTATAGCAACTTTCACATCCTTAGAATGTCTAAATAACACTTTACAGCCACTTAATCATTTTGTTTAAAATGCAATGCTGTGATTGGAGCTAGGGCCAGGTGGACCTTATTGACTATGAGATCCTTGATTGTGGTTGTTAACTTGGGCCAATCAGGGAGCCTGGCTGACTGGTATAAACAGGAGTCTCAGAAGGTCTCCTTAGTTTAGGAACTGGCTCTGAGCTGGTTGGTCTGATTAGTTATCTTGGATAACTAATGGTAAGGTCAGCAGAAGAGAGAGTATTCAAGGCCTCGTCCTCTAACTTTTCATCTAAAAGACAACAACACTAACAATGAGACTTGCCATCCAAGCTGCACAGAAGTATCACCCTGGGTTATGTGCTGACATCTCTGGAGTGGGATTTGAAACCACACATTAGACTCAAAGGTGTGAATGCCAGCAGCTGAACCACAGATGCCTCTGTAGGTGGTTGTACAAGGCACACTGGTGTATCAAACTGTCTCGGGGCAACTGGGAATTAATGTCAACCTTGTCAGCCAGTCCATAAAGAAATTTTTAAAAATGTGTTAACACCTTTACTAATGTGGTGATGAGAAGGAGAAGAACTGCATGAAGCATCCCTCTATTAATACCTTTAACCATCACTTCTGGGCTACAATATGGAATTAACCTGAAAACTTAAGATGATGAGACACGTTTCTTTATTTTTCTTCTTGAGGCTATTAAGTTGAACTTCCTGAGTCATTTTAATGTGAGTATTGAATTTTGTTCTAGTTCATGGTTAAAGATTTGAGGACGTCAATTACTAGTGTGATGAATACTCTCTTACCAGTAAATAAACTGGCTTCCACTGGGATTCTACAGGATACTTTGTCGCCTTTATTGAATTATGAGTTAAAAATTTGGACCTACCATTTAATGTATATCTTTTAGTTTTGTGCATGACAAACAGATTTCTCTTTCCAGAAAATGGCAATACTATTCAGAGGGTACAAAATATAACTTGTGGATTGTTGAGGGACCTTTGACTTTCACAGAATCCCTACATTGTGGAAGCAGGCCAATTGGTCCATCAAGTCCATACTGACTCTCCAAAGAGCATCCCATCCACGCTACTCTGTCCCATGGCTAATCTACCTAGTTTGCACATGACAGGCAATTTAGCATGGCCAAATCACCGAACCTTTGGACTGTGGGAGGAAACCAGAGCTCCCAGAGGAAACCCATGCAGACACAGGGAGAACATACAAACTTCACACAGACAGTCACCCAAGGTTGGAATCAAGCCCAGCCCCTGGTGCTGTGATGCAGCAGTGCTAACCACTGTGCCACTGTGCCACCATTCTTATGAGGTAGCATTGTATTGGAATGTTGAGGTGAAGGGTAATGGTTCATTTTTTATTGTAGTATTACTGTTTGCTAATGTGGGAGCAATTAGCTTTCTCGGTATGTGGTTTCATGCTATTATATAAGTGAAATTTTATTTATAAATGTTATATGAGCATTGTCGATGAGCTTTATGTTTTTAAAACAAATGAAATAAATATTTGCCTAAACATAGCAGGACGTCACAAAGTGTTTCAGAAACAATGAATTACTTTGACAATTACTAACCAGTAGTCTGGCTGTTACAATAGCAACTATTCACACAGTAAAGGAGCACACAGCAATGTGATGAATGGTCAGTAAATCTGTATATGGATGTTTTCAGTTGAGGGCAGGCTGTGATGTTAAGATATCAGTGTGGCTCTTTGCTGTCCCTTTAATTAATGGCCAGAATCTTTAACATTGACCTGAACGAAAGTGAGACATTGCTTTTGTTGTATGCTTTATCCTGAGCACAGTGCCTCTAACAATGCAGCAATCCTTCAATGTGGTAAAGGCAGCACCCTTGCCATTTGTTAGCTTAGCTCTGTTTATAGTATTCACCTTCTTTCACATAGGAGGTTACGAGTAACATTCCCACCTGTTACATACTTCTATTGTCTAATTTGACTCAGGGAAACGTAGCGATGACACTAGTATCTAAGCATATTAGGGACTTTATTTACAGAATTTTAGACAATGTCTACGCCATCCTTCCTGCTCAGCTTCTAGTACATTCTGTGGTGTCTGTTGCATGTCCTCTGGTACATTGCTTAACCAATCAATCACAGATAGTATCTGTTACTTACCAGTCTCACGCATCAAACACAGAACAATCATACCATTCAATACTCCACCAGCCCAAGATCTAATGTGAAATGTAGCCTGACATTTCAATACTTTCTTAAACGCTGGGGATGCTGTATTGCTGAAAATGCAGTCTTGTCGATAAAATGTTAAATCGAGATTTCACCCCCGCCCCCACCATTCAAATTGACATAAGAGTCTGATTCACTATTTTTTATTTTCACCGACTTGAAATCCTGAGACTTCCTAACTGACAGTACAAGCGATTCAAGATGAAGGGCCACCATCATCCTTTCAAGGGTAACTAGGGCACTAAATGCAAGCCTTGCCCACCTCCTCAAAATGAAGCATGCAAAGAATGCAGTTATCTAATGAATTGACCAACTTTCCTCCCCTAGCTATTTGATCACTTAGTCCAAATGCTTCCAGTTGTTGAAGTCTTGCCTGCTGCATTTGGCTCAGTATCAATAACAACTCCACTTCAGAAGTAATTAAGTCACCGTGAGGTATTTTGGAGTCCTGTGAGCTTATAGTAAAGGCACTGTATGAATGCAAGTTCTTCCTTTCAAGAAAGAGACAGCACAGTTGGCTTTCATATGTCATTTTGACACCTTTGGAGTTGCATGGTTCTGCTCAGAGCTCCTTTTCATCTGCATTATAAGCAACATGGAACTGGCAATGCAGCTCAGTTGAATTGGCATAAAGGCAATATTATAGATCTCAATTGATGATTATAAATTGTTCTGGATTGGTGTTAAATAAACAGCAGAGGGTGGTTGTACTTGCAATAGTAACCCACCAAGTGGTGTTATCATCTATTTGTTTCAATCACAAGTTGGATTATTTGTGTAGACAACAAGTAGAAAGCCATCTGTTCTTCTTCTGCCACACGCTGCTGAAGTGTTGGAAAAAGAAAGCAAACATATTAATCATCTAAGATGTTAGCGGGTAAGCAGCATCCCATTTGAAGCATTAAAGCATGGTGCCATATAGTATTATTACATTTGCCAGAAGGTGACTTCTGATCTCAAGCTATCTTTCAGGCTGTCTTGTCTAGGTGTCCAGAATGGGAAATATCTTGTATATCAATAGCAACAGGGTAGGGAATTTGGTAGCTCTAATATCTTGCACAGAATCTGGCAAAATGGAAGCGTTATTGTCGGAAAAATATGGTCAGGTTGCAGAGATTCTGATGGATCACTTGCTCCCTCATATCCTCCATCATTTTGGTAATTTTCCACCACAACTGACAGACGTACAGCCTGTTTACTTACATTCTGTTGCATGTCCCTCTGCTACATTAGTGCCAGGAATTAGACATTGTTATTAAACATTGTTCAAATAATTAAGCCTAACTGACATGGAGCATCCAGAATGTTATTACATTTGGCACTGAGTAGTGCTCAGTCTAAATTTATTCCACTAAAATAAACAAAGATGTTGGAAATCTGAAATAAAACAGAAACTTAGCTGGTCTAGCAGAATCTGTGGAGAAAGAAACAGTGTTAAAAGTTTTGAGTCTGGTAAGACGTATCTTTGGAACCTGTGACATTGGCAAGACAAGTATTTGCAGCCCATCCTGGATTGCCCAGGAGCTGAGTGGCTTCCTTGGCCATTTCATAGTCAATAATATTACTGCGGGCCTGGAGTCACATCTAGGCCAAACCAAGCAAGGACAACAGATTTTCTTTCCTATAGGACTCATTCCATCACTGAACATCCCATTTCCCTTGGAAATGATACTAACAGTGAATGTGATGGGGTGAAGACAGACCCATATCAATCTGGCCAGCTGCTAGGCTCAGCTTTCTCCCCTTTGTTTCCTCACCAAATTTTAGGACAAAACAGATGTAAGCCCCCAGTGCTCAGAAGGTTACTCCCAAACCATTAGTCCTGCCTTGCCTATGTAACAGGCAACTACCAACCTAAACATACCGTTGGTGGTGTTAGAGATCACAGAGGGAGCCCGAGTGGCTGTGACAATATGAACCTTCAGATGCATGTTGTAGCCCAGAGCTACGGATTGTGTTGGTACAGGCTCCAATTTCTCCTCAGCACATGGCTGATAGGAATCTCTCTCACCCGTGCCATCTGCTATTGGCATGTGTTGGAAGGATTTGCAAGTTGTCACTCAACCAGTTTGGTTACTTTAGCCATCAATTGGGACTCAACTGCCGAGTGTCTGGCCAAGAGACAAGGAAACCATTCATTGTGTTACAAGATTTTCTCATCCTAATTACACAACACTAGAAATTTTCAGCACACATTCAGAGCATTGTATATGTGCTTAACATTTGTGAGAGAATCTTGAAATGAGTC
Organism: Chiloscyllium plagiosum; assembly: GCF_004010195.1. Classification (NCBI taxonomy): domain Eukaryota; kingdom Metazoa; phylum Chordata; class Chondrichthyes; order Orectolobiformes; family Hemiscylliidae; genus Chiloscyllium; species Chiloscyllium plagiosum. The sequence continues at coordinate 5,872,020 of NC_057749.1, forward strand.
CCACTCTGCCATGTTTTCATCCAATATACCGATGTCTTCTTAGCACTAAATATTTATCGAATTTTCAGCTAAGTTGTCTCTCCTTCATCTAACCCTTCTGACAAAGATGCCCACACTCTCACAAACCTTCTGTATGAAGAGTTAGCTCCACACTCTGTTTTTAGAAGCAGGGACATTATTGCAGTGCGACTTACTCTTCTTAAAAGCCCATCACTAAATTACTGACTGAGCTGATTAAACAAATAACAAAGTTCAAGCATTGCACACCAAAGGTAGTGTCACAACAATACAAAAACAAAACCCAATAGAGCGTGGGATAAACAAGGGAGGGGACCAAATTAAATTTGTGTGGGAGGAGGTGATGATACACTCCAGACCCTATGGTAACATCAACCCTCTCTAAAGGCCTCAAAGATGCTGGTGGATACTGCATGCTCCTTCTGCAGGAACACTGGGGCAGGAACGTAGCCACAGAAGGGAGGTAGATTGTCAAGAATTTTGATCCTATCCAATCTCCTCACAGCAGGGCGGCATGGTGGTTCAGTGGTTAGCAATGCTGCCTCACAGCACCAGGGACCCGGGTTCAGTTCCCACCTCAGGCAACTCTTTGTGTGGAGTTTGCACGTTCTCCCCGTGTCTGTGTGGGTTTCCGGGTGCCCCAGTTTCGTCCCACGTCCGAAGATGTGCAGGTTAGGTGAATTGGCCATGGTAAATTTCCTATAGTGTTAGGTGCATTAGTCAGGGATAAATGTAGGGGAATGGGTCAGGGTGGGTTGCTCTTCAGAGGGTCAGTGTGGACTTGTTGGGCCAAAGGGCCTGTTTCCACACTGTAGGGAATCTAATCTAATCTCATTTAAAGAAAAAGTCCCACCACAAAATCACCCAGATGACTTTTCATCAAACAAACCATTGCAAGTATTTTTTATTGTGAAATGCCCACCTCCAAATAAACATACACTGTCTACCAGCGGAAGTGTAATCTTCCCACTTTTTCTGAAACAAAGGAGGTTTTTGATGAACCAGCTCAGACATGCTATAACACACCTCTGGAGCATAGAGTCATAGAGTCATACAGATGTACAGCATGGAAACAGACCCTTTGGTCCAACCCGTCCATGCTGACCAGATATCCCAACCCAATCTAGTCCCACTTGCCAGTATCTGGCCCATATCCCTCCAAACCCTTCCTATTCATATACCCATCCAAATGCCTCTTAAATGTTGCAATTGTACCAGCCTCCACCACATCCTCTGGCAGCTCATTCCATACACGCACCACCCTCTGCGTGAAAAAGTTGCCCCTTAGGTCTCTGGACTCTCCCAACCCCAGGGAAAAGACTTTGCCTATTTATCCTATCCAGGCCCCTCATAATTTTGTAAACCTCTATAAGGTCACCCCTCAGCCTCCGACGCTCCAAGGAAAATAGCCTCAGCCTGTTCAGCCTCTCCTTATAGCTCAAAACCTCCAAACCTGGCAACATCCTTGTAAAACTTTTCTGAACCCTTTCAAGTTTCACAACATTGTTCCGATAAGAAGGAGACCAGAATTGCACGCAATATTCCAATGGTCTAACCAATGTCCTGTACAGCCGCAACATGACCTCCCAACTCTTGTTCTCAATACTCTGACCAATAAAGGAAAGCATACCAAACGCCTTCTTCACTATCCTATCTACCTGCGACTCCACTTTCAAGGCAGCACTTGGCCCACAGGGGCCGACCAGACGTCCCAGTCACCGCCCATTTCAATTCCCCTTCCCACTCTCTTTACGACATGACCATCTTTGGCCTCCTGCGTTGCCACAACAAACCAAACCATAAATTGGAGGTACAACACCTGATCTTCTGCCTGGATGGCCTACAGCCCAGAGGACTCAACATTGAGTTCTCCAATTTCAAATAACCTCCCTTCCCTCCCACTCCTCCCAGCCATGTACCAGATTCATTCATCCCATCAACCAAACAGGTCATACCCTCTACCTGTCTTCAGCTATCCTCATGTCACCATCCTGATCCCGCCACCCATTTTATCTGCAGCTCTCCTTACACCCACCCCCAGTCCTGAAGAAGGGTTACACCCGAAACGTTGACTTGACCACATTCTGGTGCTGCAGGACTTGAACCCTGGCCTCCTAGCCCAGGACTTGAGGGACTCTATCACTGCATCTGAATAGCTTTCTATCCTTCCTTTCCTAAATCCCCAACAAATCACCTTTGCCACTTTAATCAAGGAACAAAATACAAGCACTGTCTACTTGGGCAATGGAACTATATCAAAAATAAAGGAAAGGTAGGAAAACAGGGGAGGTTCTAAATCAAAATGGAGTTGGAGTCGCCTAAATCTTGTTTTCCTTCAAGTCAATATCCATTGAGAAATAAATGTTAGTAACAATACCTAAAGCAATCAAACATGTATTTAAAAAAACTCATAACACAGCCAGCTTTTACAAAGTTGACAATATCCTTGTTATTTTGAATGCCCACTGTCAAATCAAATCTCCTTGATTTTTCAAATAACCCACAACAAGTCACATGTTTCACCTGCTAAACGAACAAGTTAATCTCCTCACTCTTTCCAACATTTCCATTTTTTAATATTTTCTTCTCTTTTCAATTTTTGCATTTTTAAAAGTCTTCTCATTTTTTAATATCTAATTTTTAATAACTCCTCATTCTTACTTACAATCTTAAGTTCATCAATCCTTGTCCACAATCAAACTGAATAGCCTTTGTCTATTCACCATAGTAAAACCCTTAATCTTTTATAAACCTGAATTGAGGCTGTAGTAGGAACAGCTTGATTATCTCAAAGACCATGGCTTCTGTTCAATTCTAGTGATGTCAAATGTGCTTGACTGGCAAAATGAAAGAAGGAAAGAACATCTATATAAGAGATAAGTATAATTCATTTTGACTCTCTTTGCCTGCACAGCAGTTTTAGACTGATTTTATTATATTACAGTCACTCACTTGCAATTTTTAAAAAAATTCACTTGTGGAATTATGGGCATCACTGGCTGGACCAACATTCGTGGATAACAATATTGTCCAGAAATCAGCAGGTTTGGTGACCCACTCCAATTTAACCATTGGGAGTGATACTGGGTTAAAGATGTTTTAAGGCCAAACTTGCATTTCCTAAGAATTTAAAATCTTCCTTTATGGCTGCCTATAATTTCTTTAGGAGCTTCACTTATTTTTAGTCACTTTTTCAGTCTGAACAGACTGTAAGTTTACTTTGAGGCAATCTGATGAATTAATTGTGAATCTTTCATTGGTGATGAAAGTTGAGACAATGTGTTGTGTTACTGGTTTAACCACCCTGCTAAAGGAAGAGGGTTTCGATGTGTGAAACTGCTGGAATTTGTTAAAATATAAATAGATGTAACAGCCTGTTTACATATAACTGTTCTCAGAATGTGCTATTGCAGAATATCACCACTGTTGTCATGGCTTCTTTTTCAAGCCTTAGTGATTAGGCCTCACTTTTTTTTTGTCTTGGAAAGTTTTAGTACTTTTTCATCTGTCAAAATCCATTTACTTGGTCCCACATCCTCATCTCTTCATTCTATCGTCACATTTTGAGATGTCTATTGGCGAAGATGCTATATAAAGACTGTATTCAATTCAATGGAAGCTGTAAGGTGCTATAAGGAAAGATGAGGCACTGAAATTTAAAATGAGATAATAGCTTCATTTGAACAATGGCACATCCACCTTCAAATTTTGTGTCTGCCTTGCAGGAAATATATAGACTTATAGGTGAGTGCACAAAGGATGCCTACATCCTTAAAGGATGGCTAATCCTTAAATTTAGAAAGCGATTTAATGCGAAAAATGTTTATATTGTGATTTCCTTTGAAGAAGAGAGAGATTGGACTGTGGAAGGGTGCTGCGGTTTTGCTTTATTCATTCATGGGATGAGGGTGTACCTGGCCAAGCTAACGTTTATTGCCCATCCCTAATTGCCCAGAGGGCAGTTAAGAATCAACCATGTTGCTGTGGGTCTGGAGTCACACATAGGCAACACCCAGGTAAGGATGGCAGTTTCCTCCCTAAAATAGACAATAGACAATAGACAATAGGTGCAGGAGTAGGCCATTCAGCCCTTCGAGCCTGCACCGCCATTCAATATAATCATGGCTGATCATTCCTAATCAGTATCCTGTTCCTGCCTTATCTCCATAACCCTTGATTCCACTATCTTTGAGAGCTCTATCCAACTCCTTCTTAAATGAATCCAGAGAGTGGGCCTCCACTGCCCTCTGGGGCAGAGCATTCCACACAGCCACCACTCTCTGGGTGAAGAAGTTTCTCCTGAGCTCTGTCCTAAATGGTCTACCCCGTATTTTTAAGCTGTGTCCTCTGGTTCGGCACTCACCCATCAGTGGAAATATGTTTCCTACTGCCACAGTGTCCAATCCTTTCATAATCTTACACGTCTCAATCTGTGAAACTCAAGGGTATACAAGCCCAGTCACTACAGTCTTTCAGTGTAAGATAATCCTGCCATTCCAGGAATTGA
>NC_057749.1:5877266-5903286 GCF_004010195.1 Chiloscyllium plagiosum
TCTTTAAAAGCTTTCCAGTCCTCAGTTTTCCCACTTATCTTAGCTATGTTATACTTTTTCTCTTTTAACTTTATATATTTCTTTACTTCCCTCGTCAGTCACGGCCGCCCATGTCTCCTCCTGGGATCTTTCTTCCTTTTAGGAATGAACTGATCCTGCAACTTCTGCATTATACACAGAAATATCCGCCATTGTTCCTCCACGGTCATCCCTGCTAAGGTATTGCACTATTGAACTTTGGCCAGCTCCTCCCTCATAGCTCCATAATTCCCTTTTTTCAACATAAGTACTGTTACTTCCGACTGTACCCTCTCCCTCTCAAATTGCAGATTGAAGCTTATTGTATTATGGTCACTACTTCCCAATGGCTCCTTCACTTCGAGGTCTCTGACCAATTCTGGTTCGTTACACAATACCAGATCCAGAATTGCCTTCTCCCTGGTCGGCTCCAGCACCAGCTGCTCTAAGAATCCATCTCTGAGGCATTAGCAAACCTTCCAGTTCACCAAACATTAGTGACTCAGATGGGTTTTTCCAACAATCCACAATGGATTCATGGTCATCATTAAACCCTTACTTCCAAATTTTACTGAGTTCAAATTACACCATCTGCCACGGCAGGATTTGAACCCAGGCCCCCAGAACCTTACTTAGATCTCCGGATTAACAGTCTAGCAATAATACCACTAAGCCATTGCCTCCCCCATTTGTTCTTACAGATTTGCACAGATGTGGAGAATTGGATCCAGGAATTTTCTAATAACCACTTGTAACTCTACTTGTGTTATTTTAATTGATCTAAAGCAATCAATCTAGTAACAATTGAGGAACAGTTTTGTAGACAGACACTGAGAATGCTGGAGAAACTCAGCAGGTCTGGCAGGAGAGAGAAACTGAATGAAAATTTCAAGTCCGTTATGATTCTTTGTCAGAACTGGAATTTTGTGAAAGTTGATTATGCTGACAGCTGGGCGGGCTTCCCTTTTGCGTGTGCTCCAGTCTTCTGGCCTCTAGTAAAGCTGAGGTGATTTGGATTGTACCGTTTGTGGTGCAGTAGTAGTGTCCCTGCCTCTGTATCAGGAGGCCCAGTTTTCAAGTCTCATCTGTTCCAAAGCAGTGTCATAACATCACTGAAGACATTGATTAGAAAAGATATCGCTGATTTGCGATGTCATTTGGTAGAAGAGAAATCCATAGGTGTTCCTTTGTTGCTGACCTTGGGACAGTACTGCATTCTACACATAAACAATCTGATACTGTCTGGAGGATGCAAGGTTTGTAAATATTTCTAATCAACCTGTTCACAGAATCCCTACTGTGTGGAAGCAGACTATTCAGCCCACACAAACTTTCTGAAGAGCATCCCATTCAGACCCACGCCGTACCTTATCCTTGTAACCCTTCACTCCCCATGGATGACCCACATAGCTTGTAAATTCCTAGATGCCTCAGACATAGCTAATCCACCTAAACTGCACACCTTTGGACCGTGGGAAGAAACCCACACAGATAGGTGGAGAATGTGCAAACTCCACACAGACAGTCGCCTGAGGCTGGAATCGAACCCAGGTCCATAGCACCGTAGTGCTAACCACTGAGCCAACTTATCACCCTATCTTCAGTTGTCACAGATGTCTAGAGCAGGTGAGACTTAGATTGTGCCTCTGGCTCAGGGAAAGGGACACTATCACTTCACCACACAAGCTAGTCAAGCACCGTTCACTTGCAAGGATTGTAAATTATATAAACTAGGCAGATCCTAAAAGTGTCTCCACCTCCTGATGCTGCCTGGCTTGCTGTAGTCTTTCAGCCTCCAGCGTCTACTTGGGATTCCTGCACCTGCAGTTTTTTTTGTCCTTAACCTAATATAGGTTGGTTTAGGACATGATGTGGAGGTGCCGGAGTCGGATTGGAGTGGACAAAGTCAAAAATCACACAACACGAGATTATAGTCTAACAGGATTATATGAAAATACAAGCTTTTGGACTGACACCTGATGAAGGTAAACTTTCAAATAAACCTGTTGGACTATAACCTGGTGTTGTGTGATTTTTAACCTGCTTTAGGCCAGCTTGATGAAGTTACTGGCATCCAGAAGGGAAGATCTGAAATCTAGCGGAAATACAAGTTTGGCCTTAAAGCACCTTTAACCCAGTATCACTCACATTGGTTACATTGGAGTGAGTCAGCAAACCTGTTGATTTCTGGACCATAACATTAGCTATAAATGTTGGCCCAGCCAATGATGCCCATATTCCATGAGAGAATAAAACCAAATTGCAAGTGAGTGACTGGAATATGATAAAATCAGTTTAAAGCTGCTGTGCCGGCAAAGACAGTCAAAACCAATTACACTTATCTCTTACATTGATGGTCTTTTTTTTCCTTCATATTGTTATAGTCAAGCACATTTAACAGAACTAGAATTGGACGCCAGTTATGGTCTTTGAAATAATTGTGTGATTCCCACTAAAGTTTCGTTTCAGCTTTATAAATGATGAAGGGCTTTAATAGGGTGAATGGACAAAGGCTATATGAGCTGATTGCAGAAAAGAGTTGATGAACTGAATTTTGTCACGAAGGATGAGGAGCCATTTAAAAAAAGGGAGGAGAGTTTAAAAAATGGAGAAGTTAAAAAGAGTAAGATTTTAAAAATGGAAAAATTAGAAAGGGTGAGGAGATGAGCTCCTTGTCAACAAGGATTTTTTCAGAAATTCAAATTAATGGTGTACGGCATATGATGGCTATAGGAAAAACGTTTTAGAACGAAGATTTTGCTGCCATATGGATTAATTGAGGTGACTAGCATTAGCACTTTAAGGGATGCAAGGTACATAGCTAATTAACTTATTGAAAAATGATCATGGCTGCAGATGACAAATGGTGGTGAGGGTACAAATAAAACAAGTTATCATAATTTATAACAATTAATGACTATAATTTAAAAGAAAACTAACTTATAAAATAAGAGAAGGATGGAATAATTCTGTACATTTCCATACACAAGTTATTATAATATATTGCAAACTTAAGGTATCCTTAACTTAGAGAATAAAAATGAAATGTCCACTGGATATCCATTTGTATTTTATCTTATTGACCAGACCAGACCAGAGCCCCTCAATATATCTTGAGAAGGTAACATTTTCTTATTTTAAAGGTAATTTTGGAGTGCTATGTTCCAGATGCAAGGCAATTGGTCAAACAACTCGATGTTAAGCAAAACACAATTTATTTAAACACTATAGTTACAATACAACCAAGGAAAGAGGAATTTAGAGTAACTTAACAGATTGGAAACTTAATAGAATAATAGATACAGTACCTATTACTAACTGTTCCAATATAGTAACATCCCATAGACACACTCCTTGGCAAAAGGCACATTCAGACACAGATTCCCACATGCAATTCTCCAATTCAGGAGGCAAAAAAACATAAGAGAAAGTATCAGCAAGGAGACATTCTAACTCTTTTGAGACCCCAATGGCTTCTGCTTAAAACTAAACATAAAAGCTAAAAAAAAAACTAGGAAGCCTGGTCTATGAGAGCTGGTCTCACCTAGGCTGCTTCCATTGTTCCAACCTTAAAAAAAAAGCAAATTGTTCACTTTATCAGAGACAGTTTGGTGTCTCTGCCTTATAACCTCTTTTAAAAAAAGGGCAAAACAAGTGATAACATGACCACTGCATTAAACTACATAGCTGGAAATGTGTTGCTGGAAAAGCGCAGCAGGTCAGGCAGCATCCAGGGAACAGGAGAATCGACGTTTCGGGCATGAGCCCTTCTTTAGGAACGTCGATTCTCCTGTTCCCTGGATGCTGCCTGACCTGCTGCGCTTTTCCAGCAACACATTTCCAGCTCTGATCTCCAGCATCTGCAGACCTCACTTTCTCCATTAAACTCCATAGATCATGCAATAGCCAGGTTGACTTCAGTAAATCCTCAATCATTAGGCACACTTTGGAGGGAAAGGCGTAAAAGTGTATTGCTATTTGTATGTTAACTGAGGTGGTGAGCAATAACGGGACATTCTTCTGCGCTCCTATGTGTAAGAGCAAATTGAACTTGTAGTTGTTGGGTTGAAGGTACATGATTCAATTCTGTATCTCATGTCAGGATAATGGTCCAACAATCAACTCCTCATCAGGGATTGTTTAACTCTTTGGGTTGGTTTAGTTAAAACAGTAAAACACGTTATAAGTTGTGAAGCAGATATTACAGCAAACCATTTCTGTATTTGGAGCTTGCAGGCAACTCCAATCATGTTTACACTTTTCATAAGAATTCCTTAAATGCAAGGTGGAGATAAAACTCTGGTTACTTTACAAGCATTTAATTACACACAGCATCAAGTGTATGTGAAGTTTGGTTCCAGTTCTATTCTGGGGGTCCCTGTCTATCAGGATTATAATAACTTTGTTAATAGCATTTTCTGAGGTACAAGTGTAAAAAAAAATTAGCATGAAGCATAAATGCTGGTAAATACTAGTTGGATTGAAAAGTCTGTCTCTGTGCAATACATGTTGAACATTTCCATGCAATGTTCACTTTTCGAAAAGTAAAGATTGCGAATAAAACAGCAATATTTCTCCTTATAGGTTCTACTGGGACCTGACTATGCTGCTTCTCATGGTGGGAAACCTGATCATCATTCCTGTGGGGATCACATTCTTCAAGGATGAAAACACCACTCCCTGGATAGTCTTCAACGTCGTGTCAGACACCTTCTTTCTTGTCGATCTAGTGCTGAATTTCAGAACTGGGATTGTTGTGGAGGACAACACAGAGATTATTTTGGACCCACAGAGGATCAAAATGAAATACTTAAAAAGCTGGTTTGTGGTAGACTTCATATCCTCCATTCCAGTGGACTATATTTTTCTAATAGTTGAAACGAGGATTGATTCAGAAGTTTACAAGACTGCCAGGGCGCTGCGGATTGTAAGATTTACCAAAATCCTCAGTCTTCTTCGGTTGCTGCGGTTATCCCGACTAATTCGTTACATCCATCAATGGGAAGAGGTAAGTCTCCACTTTATTTAGCTCCAATGATTTCTTTGTGTGGAGGAGTCTAGCCATTTTTGTAATCTTAACAACAGAAAGTGCCTGAAAATGTGACTGAATTAGTGAATTAGTTTGGTTTGCGAAAGATGTACTGGGATTTGTCTTCATGATCAAGGCTAAAGGTGACAGGAAATTTAGGTCACAGAGCTTCCCAGATGGAATTTCACGATCCCTGCCCTATCTTTGCATGAAGATAATTGGTGAGGTTATGATTCCCACGCAATTGTTCCTGTATCCATCCTGTTTAAGGTCTCTTTTCAACCACGGTGAGGAAAGTGATGGTAGGCCCTGGAAAGTTTAGAAAAGGCCTTGATGTGTAGTCCACTTGACCTAACACCAGGAGAAAGTGAGGACTGCAGCTGCTGGAGATCAGAGTTGAAGTGTGTGGCGCTGGAAAAGCACAGCCAGTCAGGCAGCATCCGTGGAGCAGGAGAGGCGATGTTTCGAGCATAAGCTCTTCATCAGGGATCATTCCTGATGAAGAGCTTATGCTTGAAATGTTGAGTCTCCTGCTCTTCAGATGCTGCCTGACTGATTGACCTAACACCACACAGGACAATGGCCAGTTGGTGACCTGTACTCCATCGATAATGACCCCAGCTGTTTGCATGTGGTCCTGATCTCGTGTTGAGGTCTCCAGGGTTGTAACCCCATCAGAACCAGCTCTGAACCATTGCTATAGCATCTCCTTTGGGCTCAATGCTCAGAGGCAGCTGAAGCAAGTCAGACTTGCCTTTACATAGCAACTTTTCAGGCCCTAAGGGTGTCCCCAAAGCACATTGCAGCTGCTGAAGTATTTTTGACACGGAGTCACTGTTGCAATGGAGGATATTGTTATTGCACAGTAGGATTCCACAAACACCAAATGCACAATGATCAGATAATCTGTTTTCAAGTTGTTGTTTGGGGAATAAGTACAACACGAGGACATTGGGGATAATTCCTTGGCGCTTCTTCCAACAGCATCCTTCACATTCATATGGATGTTTTACAATGCAGTAGGTGATCTCTCTTTCATATCATCCAAAAAGGCAGAAAGTCTGACCATGCAGCAGTGTGCCAGTCAGCCTAGAATTTGTGTGCTTGTTCCTGGACCTTCCCAACCATAGCTGAGAGTGCTCTCTTTCTGCCACATCTCTGGAGGACAGAACATTGTATAGAAATCCAGATATACTTTGTAATAATTTTCAAATGCAGAACTAGGGCAGGGTTAGCAAGTGATGTAAAAGTCGACTCACTGTAATTTGCCTCAAAGCCACATAGTGACAGGCGTGGAATATTTTTCCTGGGTTTAAGGTACTCTTGTTTATTAGGTTAAATAAAATTTATGTCTTTAGAGGAAATTCTGAGTTCAGCATTATTTTTAGCATGCTGGCTAATGTGCTTGTGAACTGTTTTAACGAAGCCATTAATCCAATAAGACAGTTTTATTTGGTTTTAATTGTGCATATAAGATTAATTAGTGCACTGATCTTTAAGGGTAAAGGTAGAATGGTGAGTCACACAGTATGAAAAGAAAGAAATGAAGCCTTGCATTTATATTGCACCTTTCATCACCCCTCATCTTCCCAAAGTACTTTATGGCAAATGGAGTACTTTTGATGTATAGACAGTGTTATAATGTAGGAAGCATACAGGGATTTAACCAGATTCTCCCCATCTTAAAAGCTGATTGTTTGAAATGCTGAGCAAGGTGAGACAGGATAACTCCAAAGTTATTGTTCAGGATCACTTTGCATGAGGCATCTTTTTTTTTCCTTAGTCCCTCGGGATTGAGGGCAACTTGCTTCCTCTCCCACACAGTAGGTTCTGATGAAGGGCTCCGGCCCGAAATGTCGATTTTCCTGCTCCTCAGATGCTGCCTGACCTGCTGTGCTTTTCCAGCAAAACACTCTAAACTCCGATCCCCAGCATCTGCAGAACTCGCTGTCTTCTAAGTTCTGAGATGGACCAAACGCAGGCAAAGGGGATTAGTTTAATTATGAAAACTGGGCAGGGTAGCCAGGTTGAGTCAAAGGGCTGTTTCCATGCTGTAGACCTCTATGACCCTGCGGTTGACATATCCACTGTACCATCAGCATCTCCAGAACAGCTGATGCCTAAAGGGTTGGCTGGATGAGGCAGGTCAAGGTTTGTGCATTCCCTCTGATGACTCAACTTGGACTCTGAATGTTTCTATTTTCTGTTTGGAGTCTTCCCAGATGTACCTTCTCCAATTTCACCAACCACAAAACTGGGTATCCCTGAGTTGGACCACTTCCAGAATGCTCTGAGGACCATTTCTAACATGTTTAGGCTCTGCTCCTGGGATTCTCCAGCTGAGTGACTGAGCCCCGAGTGGAAGAATTGCTTCCAGGAGGTTTGGCAATGGGCATATGCTTAACATGCCCCTCCCAAGGTTGACATTAGCAAATTTCAATTATATCAGCCCTTTAACATAACAAAAGAACTCAAGATGTTTCACAGTAGTGTTACCAAACAAAACCTGAATAGTAACAGAGGTGAACAATGGCTTGGTCAAAATGGAAGATTTTAATGATCACGTGAAAAGAGTCAAGAGAGGTAAATGATGTAAATTTTTGTAACAAAATCCTGTAATTCCCTCTCTAAAGGCATTGGGGGTTAACCCACATCAGGTGGACTGCAGCAGTTAAAGAAGGCAGCTCATCACCACCTTCTTAAGGGGCAACTAGGGACGGGCAATAAATGCTGACCCAGCCAGTGACACCCCCATCCCACAAAGGAATGAAAGAAATCCCTGACAGTTTGTTTTACCTAATGAGGCAATGCTTATGTTCATTCCCTGAACATGAAAAAGAATGGTGGGCTTGGATATTGAGGCCAACTGGAAGGGCTCAAGGGAATTCCAACACTTGGTGGCTGAAGGCAAAGCTGGAAGGAGGGATGAAAATCAGGGACACACAAGAAGTCACTACTAGAGTAGTGTAGTGATGTAAAGGCTGAAGAAGATTGCAGAGCAAGAAGGATCAATGAGTCAATATTTTCCAGTTAACTTCCAATTTCACAATGCACTGGAGATGCCTAATTGTGAAACAAAACAAAGAAATTAGAAACCAAAACAGAAATTTCTGGAACAGCTCAGCATGTCTGGCAGCATCTGTGGAGTGACATTTGATTAATGTTTTGGGTCCAGTGACCCTTCTTCAGAACTGACGGGAGCTAGGAAAAAGTTTTTTTTTCTGCAGACGAAAGGGTGGAGGGAGGGGGTAAGGAATAAACAATAGACGAAGGTAGAGCCCAAAGAGAGATAAGAACAGTTGGACAGACAAAGGAGTGGATGACAATCAGCCAAGGAGAATGAATAGCTACTAATGAGGCCTATTAATGGCTAACATTGGGTAATGTGTAATCACAGACCATGTGGTAATAAGGCAGAGGTGGGTACTGCAGATGCTGGAGAGTAAAGTCAAGATTAGAGTGGTGCTGGAAAAGCACAGCAAGTCAGGCAGCATCCGAGGAGCAGGAAAATCGACGTTTTGGTCAAAACCACCTCATCAGGAGTAATAACAATTATAACATGTGATAATAAGGCCTGGCATGTGTGTAAGGACATGGGAGAAGGTTCCTCTAGCCCTAACTTTCTTGAATGCGATATTGAGTCCAGAGGATTGTAGGGTCCCCAAGTTGAAAATGAGATGTTGTTCTTTCAGCTTGCTCTGAGCTTCGCTGGAGCACTGCAGCAAGCCTGAGACAGAGATGTTGACCACGGGACAGGGTGGGGTGCCGAAGTGGCAGGCAATGGGAAGCTCATGGCCTAATCATGGCTGAGCAAGAATCTCTCCTTCTGCCTGCCATTGGCGTTAATTGGAAGGTTTTGTAGGTTGTTTGTCCTCATCATGAGCACATCTGCCTTGGTTGTCAATCCCTGAGCTGGGCTCAAACTTGACGTTTCTGATTCAAAAGCAGCTGAGGCAACCCACTGGGCCACTTTGCAGGGATGTTTGGGCCCCTATTTACTTGTCCATCTTGAGCACAGCCTTCGCTTTTGTAATCATTTCGAATCCAGCACAATGTTACAAAGCATTTTCCTTCTGTTTTGGCTTCGCTCCAGAAGAAAATTAGGTCAGTCCGAGATACTGAACAAGTAATGAAATTTCAGCCCAACAGCTGTTAGTGTGTGTGTGTTTCTTTTAAAAATATACTTTCAATGGCCTTCCCCATTAGCATCAGCACATGAAACACATGCAAATACACAAATGGAAAAAATTCGCAGGCCTTTGAAATACATGTCACATCAAAGTGTTTGAAGCGCTGAATTCTAAAGTACGATGTGAAAATAATATTGCACACAATCAATACATTCGGAGAGATGTGGGAGGGCCAAAAACACAGCATATAACATGTGTAAGATAATAAAAAGAATGTCACAGAGTCTGCACTTGACCTAAGGATTAGGAGATTTCCCCAATTGGGTTTCTCCTCCAGAATGTCATTAGCTACTTCAAGGAAGTTGAAAACAATTGCCTAAATGATTACCTGGCATCACTTTGCAGTGACCGTGAGATAAATTAAGTCTTTCCGAGATGTTGCCTCGTGATGGGGAATATGTCTTCACTTACCTCTGTGATCTAAAGTGCTCTCTGGCAAACAAGGAAATCTGCATTACACTTTTCAATGACTCCATCAGTAAATTCAATCTTCCCTCCACTGGAGCTCCATTGCGCAGAAATTCTCCATCTGCAAACAAAAAAAATCCTGCTGATTCTGGAAATCAGAAACAAAAACAGAAATGACTGGAAAAACTCAGTAGGTCTGGCAGCATCCGTAGAGAGAAAGCAGAGTTAATGTTTTGGGTGTAGCGACCCTTCTTCAGAACTCAAGAGTCTTGCTGCAGCTGTACAGGACATTGCAATTGATGTCCCCCAACTTTTTTTTATTTACTCGTGGGACATGGACATCACAGCACTTATTGCCCATCCTAGTTGCCCTTGAGAAGGTGGTGGTGAGCTACCTTCTTGAACCGCTGGAGTCCATTTAGTGTGGGTAGACCCACAATACCGTTAGGGAGGGAATTCCAGGATTTTGACTGAATGGTACTAAAGGAATGCAGACATATTCGCAAGTCAGAATGTTGAGGGTTTGACTGGGAACTTGAAGTGTTCTGTATAAGGTGGCAACATAGGTGCAGTGAGGGCAATTCAGTGGAACTGCATTAGGTTGAAGTCTTTGTCTTTGATAAGTTTAAGCAGGTTGTCCCTGTACTCAAAGAATGAGAGGTGATCTTATTGGAATATTGAGGATGTTTGACAGGGTAAATGCTGAGAGGGTGTTGTCCGTCACTGGAGGCATCTAGAGCTAGTTACCAGAACAGTTTCAGAATAAGAGATCTCATGCTTAGAACCAAGCTGAGGAAGAATTATTTTCTCTCCTGGTCATGAGTATTTTGAATTCTTTATCCCGGTGAGTTGAAGGTTATAGGGGACAGGCAGGAATGTAGATTGAAGCTACAATAGATCAGTCACAAGAAAACTCAAAGAACTACGGGCGCTGAAAATCAGAAATTGCTGGAAAAGCTCAACAGGTCAGGCAGCATCTGCAGGGAGAGAAAGCAGAGTTAAGGTTTTGGGTCCAGTCTTCAGAACTCAGTCCTGATCTTACAGATTGGTGGAGCAGGCTTGAGGAGCCAAATGGCCTACTCTCTTGCTCCTATTTCATATGGTCTTATGCAAGTACAATTCTTCATACAGAATAAACCATTGCAGTACATATGTGAAAGAATGGAGTAGTGCTGATAGAGCCAATGTTTGCACCAGCTGTAGAACTCGCCCAGCTTCAACAGACTTCCAACATTGGCAAGATACGTTCGAATAAGGGAGGTGTTTCAGCCCATTTAGCTTTCACCATCTGGCATAGCAAGTGGCACATCCTGTAGCTGCTCTGTGAATGATTTGATTACCATGTCCTCACCAATACATCCTGGTAACAGGTCTTGTTTGCTGCCAGCTTCATACAGTCATAGAGATGTACAGCATAGAAACAGATCCTTCGGACCAACCCGTCCGTGCCGACCAGATATCCCAACCCAATCTAGTCCCACCTGCCAGCACCCTGCCCATATCCCTCCAAACCCTTCCTATTCATATACCCATCCAGATGCCTCTTAAATGTTGCAATTGTACCAGCCTCCACCACTTCCTCTGGCAGCTCATTCCATACAAGCATCACCCTCTGTGTGAAAAAAGTGCCCCTTAGGTCTCTTTTATATCTTTCACCTCTCACCCTAAACCTATGCCCCTCTAGTTCTGGACTCCCCCACCCCAGGGAAAAGACTTTGTTTATCCTATCTATGCCCCTCACAATTTTGTAAACCTCTATAATGTCCCCCCACAGCCTAAGGAATATACCCTGGTGTTGGAGCAGACTTCTTTTTCCTATGTTCCTACCTCATCAAACATGCACCTTTCTCAACACTGAACCCTGCTTTTAGACATTGGGAGAAATGTAACTACACAGAAAATGAAAGTGTTTGGGCTCAGCGGGAGAGGTTAATATGCTAAAACTCCCAACATTCCACCCTCCTCTAACTTGTCGGCTTTAATGAGAGGCATGATGAAGGTTGCTTAACTCAGTCCGCAAGCCTTGGTTGATCTTTTGAGCTCTTTTTTAATGAGGCTACATGTTTTTTTTTAAAATGACCCACTTTGAATTTGACTCTGGAAGGGTTGATTTCTGGACTCGGAAATCCTGACAATGATTAAAAATTAAAAAAGCATGACAGATGCTGGAAATCATAAACAAAAACAGAAATTGTTGGAATGGCTCAGTCGGTCCAGCAGCACCTGCAGAGAGAAATCAGAGTTCATATTTTTGGGTGCGGTGACCCTTCCTTAGAACTTGTGACAATGACAATGATTGTTGAGCTCAAGGAGCAAGTGCCTTTCTTTTTATCTGCTGGAGCTAACCAATGTCAAAACCGTTCATGAGGTCCTTCACATCAGTCCTCGGGGAGGGGAGTGGTGGGACAGGGTAGGGGCCGGGGGAGTGGGAAGTGATGGGACAGGGTGGGCAGGAGGTGGTGAGATGTTGGTGGGGCGGGAGGT
Source organism: Chiloscyllium plagiosum (assembly GCF_004010195.1). Classification (NCBI taxonomy): domain Eukaryota; kingdom Metazoa; phylum Chordata; class Chondrichthyes; order Orectolobiformes; family Hemiscylliidae; genus Chiloscyllium; species Chiloscyllium plagiosum. The sequence goes on from NC_057749.1 coordinate 5,889,396, forward strand.
GGGAGGGTTGTGGGAGGGGTAAGCGGGATGGGACATGCTGGGGAGGGGGAGAATTTTGGGATAGGGTGGTTTGGAGGGGAGTCATGGGACAGGGTGGGAGCAGGGGAGAGGGGGAAGTGATGGGACAAGGTGGGTTGGGTGGGTGGAGGCGTAGGTGATGAGATGTTGGTAGGGTGGGGAGGTGGGAGGAACTCCACATGGGTGATAAGTGCATGACGGTCATTGGGCGCCTGTGTTAGGCCAAAGATGTCTTTGAGCGGCAGTACCTGTGACTGAGCAGTGATTTCCCTGTGTGGGGAGGGGTGGTAAAGCTGACTTAAATGTAAAATGCCCCATTTCCTTCTGGCTGAGGGGTTGTACTCCGCGAGACCTCATCCCTGCAATCAAAGAAGAAAAGCTTTAAATGTTGCAACTTGTTATAACTCATATGGATAACCTCGAGAGTGAGTATCCAAAAAGAAGCTGAACACAAAAGGAGTGTCAGGACATTACTCAACTTCTTTCAGAGAAGAGAGGCCTTTAAAAATTGACAGAGGAAAAACAAGACATGCAAATGCCTTTTACTGAGATAGGTAGTGCTATCTTCTGGAACAGCAAGCTATAAATGTTAGATTCAAGCAGCACTTTGACAATGCACCAGACGCTATATTTAGTGATATATCCAGATGCTGATACTATTGTGCTAACCCAGTGTTTGCAAAAATAAGCCTGTGAGTGAATTGCTTTCTGTTGTTAAGATCTAAGCCAGATTAACGTCAGTTTTGTTTACACATTCATTTTGTGGAAATAAATATTTAGAGAGAGATTATTTTTTATTAGTTTTTTTTAAAGAAAATGAGATTGTTCTTATGAAAAGCAAAAAGATTTGAAGGAGATTTAACTGGGGTTCTCCGAATGATTGAGGTATTAGAACAGCTCTTCCCAGAACATTTTCCCACTGTTATTCCAAATCAAGCCTTGAAAATTGAATTGAATTGAATTTATTGTCACATGTACCGAGGCACAGTGAAAAGTTTTGTCTTGTGAGCAATACAGGCAAATCACAGTGTTAAGTAGCATAGATAGTAAATAATAGGTAAACAGTGGCAAAAACAAAAACACAGGTACAGGTGAATGTTAAGAGTTTGTGAGTCCATTCAGTATTCTGCCACTGGAAACAAAAAAAGCTGGAGATCACAGAGGGTCAGGTGGCATCCATGGAGGGAGAGCAAGCTAGCATTTTGAGTCCAGGTGACTGTCCCTCAGAGTTTGACAATCATCAACCTCTTGAGAGAGGACTGAGAGTAGAGCCAGGGGGCTGCTGGGAGAGCTGCAGCCTGTTAGAGTAAATTAAAAAAAAAGTCCTTTACCCTTTCCCAGTCCTTACTAGAAAATACAGGAAAATGGAGAGATTCTGTCGTTGCCGTAGAGAATGGAAGCGATGAATGAATTCAACACTGCCGTTATGCTGAAGAGTATGCCACGGAACAATACACTGTTGTAATTGAGCTTTCAACAACAAAAAGAAAGACCTGTATTTATGCAGCACCTATCATGATGAAAGGATGTTCCAAAATCATTTGAACAGCCAATTAAATAATTTTTGAAGTGTAGTTGCAGCTGTCATGTCGGAAACACAGCAATTTGTACACAGCAAGGTTCCACAAAATGCAATGTGATAATGACCAGGCCATCTGTCTTTATGATGTTAATTGAGGATAAGTATTGGCCAGGACATCAGGGATAACTTTGCTACTTTTCTTCAAATTAATGCAGCGGGATCCTTTACATCCTGAAATGATTGAATAAGACATCATTTAAATGAGAAAGACAGCACCCCCAGTAGAGCAGCACTCCCTCAGTGTCCTCTTTGATCTTGTCCTGAAGTGGGACTTGAACCCAGAACCTTCTGTGAAAGTAGTGATACTTAATATCCAACATTTTTGATCTCTGGCTGGAGATGGAAATGTCTGAAAAGGTGGCATCTGATCATGCTTACCGGCATTGTCTCGTTTTCATTACAGGAAGTGAGGGGCTAGGGAATGGTATCTGTCCACATGCAGTAAATAATTTATTGGGTGAAAAAGATTGTCAACAACAGAAACTGACTGCGAATATTAGGACTCCCAAAAAGGACTAAAGCACAGCCAGAACTTGGATGCAACCTCTGGGTGACAGACTGGGGGGTGAGGCCTGTGCTGTGTCTTCCAGTGTACTGTTGCAGCCCCTTTTCATTCCTCTGTCACCTCCCCCCTCCAATCTGACATTGATGGATTACAGGATGAAGAGTTGGAAATCCATTTTACATTCTGTTTCCAACCCAATGCATTGCAGATAGCACTAGTCCTTTGCTTCGAAAGGTGTTGAATGAAAAAAAAAGGCAAATTACCTTTCAGAAGAAGAGAAACTCGGAGATTTTAGTGGAACGAAATTGCCAGATATTAAACCACACTAAATCAAAGCCCAGTACTGTGGACGCTGGAAATCTGAAATAAAAGCAGAAAATGCTGGACAAAACTTAGCAAGTCTGGCAGCATCTGTGGAGAAACAGTGTGTATTTTGAGTCTTCAGCCCCCCCAGCTTTTGGGTGATTGAAAATGTTATACAGTGCCAGTCTAACTGTGCGTGCATTAGAGACAGAAAGGGATACAGGGATAGTGAAGGAAAACAGATTGGAGATCAAAATCTGAGCATGATTTTATTGAATGAAAGAGTGATACATCCAGTTCATGTCCATATTTTTTACACTATAAACTTGTAACAATTTTGAGACAGATTGTTGGTCAATGTTTATTTTGTCTGTCTATGCCAAGAGTTTTGGGAGAAATCATAGAATCTCTCCAGTGTTGAAGTAGGCCATTCGATCCTTTGCGTCCACACTGACCTTCCAAACAGCATCACACCCAGATCCATCCCTACCCCCACACCAGTCCTGTAACCCTGTATTTCCCATGCCTAGTCCACCGAGCCTGCACATCATTGGATGCTATGGACAATTGAGCATGGCCAACCCACTCTAACCTGCACATCTTTGGATTGTGGGAAGAAACTGGAGCAGCTGGAGGAAACCCACTCAGACACGGGGAGAATGTGTAAACTCCAAACAGACTATCCCCCAAGGCTGGAATTGAACCCGGGTCCCTGGTGGCATGAGGTAGCAGTGCTAACCAACAAGCCACCATGCCGCCCCCACATCCTATCGTATCACAGCCAGAGGAGCTGAAATCAGAAAACCGGTTAATGTGGAATCTATACAGCGTGAGAGTTTGAAGCATGGCAATGGGCTTTCTCCAAGTTTTTATTTTAACTGCCCACATTTGTGTGTCGGTGCAGAGTAAATGATGGTTTTCTCAATTAAATGACAGTATTTAGACCATAAATGCCTGTTTCCAAGGAGTGTAATGAAGTGTTTGCTCTGTTTTCCCTCTATCAGCTTTCAAATCCACCTACTTATCTTTGAGAGGTCACAAAACTCAAACTGTGTGATGTACTGTACACTACTTGCAGTCACAGCTGTATAATGTCAGCAATCTGTGTCCAAAACTGTTACACATCCATTATGTATTTGCAAAGTGATCATTTCTTCAGATGCAGCATTTGCTAACTCATTACTTTCATTCACCTTCTAAATTCTGATAGTCTACTGTCAAATCGTGCACAATATTGATTAATAAAAAAGGCAATGTTCCTGTTTTGGATGGTTACTGAATATACTTATTATAGAACTGGACGAACAACCTGAACATTGTAAATTCAAGTGTGATATTTCAATCCTAAATCTGGTTATGAGAGATCCAAAACCAAAGGGAAAAAATATGATGTGGTGGTGCTGGTGTTGGACTGAGGTGAACAAAGTCAGAGGTCACACGACACCAGGTTATAGTCCAACAAGTTTAATTAAAATCACAAGCCTAGTTTCGTGTGACTTCTCACAAAGGGTAAAAGACAATGAACAAGCCTTTCAGTCCGCATTAGCATATTAGGAAAGCATAGCTCCTGCCTGCACCTCACCAGGATATATGTGACTCCAATCCCACCATATAGAGCTCCGAGGCACACAAGATCATTATGCCTATGATTTCTCCCAAAACTCATGGCATAGAGAGAGAAAGAAAAATGTTGACCAGGTACAAAGTTGTTACAAGTATGTAATGTAAGGAAAACGGACATGACCCAGATATAGCTCCACCATTCTTTGGCCAATCTTTGATCTCCAGTCTGTCTTTCTTTGCTCCCCCTATATTCCTTCCTGTGGTTTAATATCTTGAACGTACTCTGCACAATGTACCTGAGATAGAGAAACCCAAGACTTGCTCTTGGGTGGAAAATTTCCTCTGAAAGACTGACTTTTTATCCTGAGGCCATGACCTCAGTTTCATGACTTTCCAACCACGGGAAAAGCCTCTCAGCATCTAAAGTCATTAAGCTCTTTAGGAATCTATACCTTTTAATTGTGGAACAGTGGTAATGTCCTTACCCCTGGATCAGAAGGCCTGGGTTCAAGTCCCACCTGCGCCAGAGGTGTATAATAACATCTCTGAATCAAGTTGATTTGGAAAAACAGCTTAGACAAATAATTTCAACAGCCTCTTGTGGGGAAAATGTAATCTTGGAGATGTTTTGTGAGGGTTTGCATGCTTACGGTGTTCTGGGTCATGGGATGGACCTATAACACTCAACGGATGAATGCAGCAGCATGTGCCTCATGTATACTATCACTGCTCATTTGCAGGTTTATCCTTTCAGAAATTTGACTATATATTTTGATTTTACTGAGTGAGTATATTCAGAAGATTCTGGATAAGGCTGTCTGATATTGTACTGAACTCCCAAGGAAATGCAATCTCTTAAAATTACCCTTTTAATATATTCATAAGTGGGATTGGAAGTATAATAGAATGGTTGCAGCACAAAGGGAGGCCATTCTGCCTGCCGCATCTATCCTGGCTCCCTGCAACAATAATTCACAGCTCTGCTTCCTGACCTTAGACCTCATGATCCTGCAATTTATTTTCTCTTCCAATTCCAAGAAGCAATGATTGAATCTGCCTCCACCATATCCTTTGACAGTACATTCCCAGCTCCTAAACACTTGATGCAGGAAAAATGGTTTTCCCTCACATTGCCTTTGCTTCTTTTGCCAGTCACCTTAAATGGGTGGTCTCTAGTTCTCAACCTTGCCACCAATTGCTTCCGATCTACTCATTTCCAGATCCCTCATTATTTTGAATGCCTCTATCCTCTTCCCTTGTGAGAACAACTCTAGCTTCGCCAACCTAACCATGCAACTTAGGTTCCTCATCCCTGGAAGCATTCCGATAAATCATCTTCTCTGTACTCTGTCTGAAACCATCATGTCATAGACTTCCTATAGTGTGGAAACAGGCCAAAGAGCATCGCACCCATCCTTACCTACAATTCTCTGTTTCCTACAGTCAACCCATTTAGCCTGCACATCCCTGGGCACTATGGGGAATTAGCAATGACCAATCCAGCTAACCAGCACATTTTTGGACTGTGGGAGGAAACCGGAGCGCCCAGACACAGGGAGAATGTGCAAATTCCACACGGACAGTCGCTTGAAACTGGGATCGAAACTGGCTCCCTGGCACTTTGAGGTAGCAGTGCTAACCATTGAGCCACCACGTCATCCCAATGTCTTTGCTGACCTAGGTGAAGTTATAAGAGGTCATGCAAGACCCATAAATATAAAGTGCAGTCTGGTACATTTGAGAAAGTGAAGTGTAACATTTTTGTTTTACAATGTCTTTTTGACTATTCAACGCAAAAACCTGATTGGAAAGATTTGCGTAAGGTCCGCATTAATATTACTGCATAAAGCAATACACAAATGACCCAGTGTAGCAAATATATAACGTAATTCCCATTTACAGCAAGAAGTCTCTTCCTAGGACAATACATTTCAAGTTTAAATTGGAGTAATAATGAAACATGTTATGTCTTTTTATTAATCCCTAGTTATAATTTACACAGATTTCTAAGTGCAACAACTGTGTTTTTTTTTAGTCTCCAGTCATAATAAGCATTTAATACTGTTGATTTTTCATTATGTATGCAGTGAGCTGTTCTTCCTGTCGATTAGTTCTGCATTAAGGAAATGATGCTGAATCTGTTTACATTTTTAACAACGGTAAACTGTCAAATTATTCAACTTTCCTTAAATATTCCACAAGAAGACATTAGGACGATTACCAATTCTCTGAAAGATTCTATTCCTTGACAGGAATACAAACGCTGTAGCACTGAATGCGGCTGAATGCAACTTGTTAGCCTTTATTGTTAAGTGTCAAACACATTCCTGTGGATCACTTAGACTAGACTGGGTGAAGATGACAGACATCCTTCCCAAAAGGATATTAGCAAATCTGATGAGTTTTCATGATAACCAGGTTGACATGACAACCATGAAACTAATGCCAGCCAGATTTATTTAATTAAATGCATTCAAATCCCCCAGCTACTATGGTCATATTTGGAGTTGGGATTTTGTCTCTCTATGGAGGTGTGAATCTAAACGCAAAGCACTGAACATAAATCATTTTTTGATGGCCTTCCTCGCTCTAACACCCCACAAGAGGATCACTAAAAAAGAAATTGCGTTTCTTCCAGCACGCATTTTTAATGTTCTGGTGTGGGTTTTGGAATGACCCCCAAAACGAGTACTTCCTTGAAGAGTTTGTGACCGCTGAGAGAGGCTTGAGGGGTGAGGGAATCCATGCAAAATGTTTGCTACCTTGACATTATCATTTTTAAATTGATGACTGGATGTGTTTTTAATACAATTATTCATTGTGGGGGTGAGTCCCAAAAAGATAGGTTGATACTTGTCACTGAGTCACAGAATCATTCTTCATAGAAACAGGCCCTTCGGCCCACCATGTCTAAACTGATCAATAAACACCAAAGTACACTAATAACATTTACCTGCACCTTGTCTATCGCTGATGATGCCCTGGCATTTTAAGTGCTCATCCAGATGCTGCTTAGATATTGTGAGAGAACTTGCCTCCACCACCCTCTCAGACAGCACGTTCCATATTTCTACCACCATCTGGGTCACAGAGTCATAGAGACATATAACATGGAGACAGGCCCTGCAGCCCAAGCTGGTCCATGCTGGTTCTCTGAACAACCAACCCCTCACCTTAAACTTGGGCTATCTGGTCTTAGATCCACCTGCCCTGGGGAAAAGATCCTCACAATCTGCCCTGTCATAATTTTGTACACTCCAGTAAGATATCCCTTCAGTTTCCTGTGCTCCAAAGAAAACAAACCCAGTCTATCCAGTCTCTCCTTGTCACTGAGACCATAATGATGGCATTGGGCACCATTTTCTAAGCGTTGTCATTTGTCACAATATTTTTTTCCCCATTGAAGGAAGTGTCATAATGTGTTAACATTTTAAAAAACCTAACAGTCTCTGCTGCAATATTTTGTGCAGTTATTTAAATCAATTGTCAATTCTGTGTGTTTTCAACAAACAAAACTACTTTTGAAAGTTTTTTTTTTAAATCTATGCACCTGCTTCTTTCTATTGATGATAGGAACTCTGCTTTGAAATGGAAATGGTGTCTGTCAGTTTCGGACAACGTGGCTAGGATCTTTTGTTATGGCTGTTATAATCATTATGAATACTTGGTGGGACTATCATATGAAAAGAGACTTGTCAAGCTGTATTCTTAGAAGCATGAGGGGCTACCACACAGCTACCTATAAAATCCTAACCAGATTCTACAGAATAAATGTAGGAAGATGTCTCTGATGACCAGGGAGTCCAGAACTAGGAGTCAGAGTCTAAGGATACAGGGTCAATCATTTAGAGCTTGGAGGAGGAGAAATTCTCTCACCCAGAAACTGATGAGCGTGTAAACTTCTGTACCGCAGAAAGATGTTGAAGCTAAAACGTTGGATATTTCCAAGAAGGACTTAAATATAGTTCTCAGGGCCTGAAGGAGAAACCTGGAACAGGGAAATGAGTAGGATAATCAGCTGTTGAAAGTGTTATGGAAGAAACCAAACCCCCTCAAAATGTATGAAGAAGGTAGCCGAGACCCTAACTCTTTCTTATTTTAAAGGCGAGTGTCAAGTGTAGTGTTCTAGATGCAATTTGATTGGTCAAACTACCAGATTTGAAGCAAAACACACATTGTTGATACACTATGGTTAAAATACAACAAAAGAAAGAATTGGAATAACACTCTATTGGAAAGCTTAACAGAATAATAGATTATTTAACTACTAAGCAATAACTGTTACAATACAGTAACATCCCATAGACACACCCTAGGCAAAGGCAAATTCAGTAAAATAGATTGTCTCACAGGCAGTTATCTAGTCCAGAAGGAAAGAAGATCAAGGGAATAATTTGAGAGAGAGAGAGAGAGTAGCAGGGAGAGATGTACTGTAGCTTCCAAACCCAGCTTCAAAACCCGGCAACTGCTACTAAAAATCTAACACTAAAAACCCTAGTTCTGTGAGAGCTTGCCCCTTACTCATTCAGGCTGCTTCTATTACTCCAACTATTTTAAAAAAGCCTCACAAGTTGTTACCTTTATTGTATTTAAATAGAGAGCTCAGTACCTCTATCGCACCTCTTCATCAAAAAAAGCAGGACCAAGTACCCCTCTTAAAACCATAGCATCGTCACAAAAGGCAGAGCAGGTTCAAAGGGTCGAATGGCCTACCTCCTGTGTCAGTTTGGTGGAGTTTCAAAAGCCTTTTCAGATTCAGCTCAGCAATAGGTCTATTAATCCAAGAATGATTGTGCCTTTTTAAGAGGTTGTAACTACAGAATATGCCTAGTTGGTTTGTAAATTTATCAGGCGCCTAAAGGATTGATATTTATTTTGGTATTCTATAGGCTGTTGCAGCTTTATTTCTATAGAATTCAACAGAATTCAAAATTAGACAGAGTTTACATAACAGTTACAATCTGTAACACAGTTTAAGTCAGGACAGTAGGTCGATGATATACCCTGGGTTTCCTAAAATGATCAAAGCTCCATTTCTACACTATTATCCCTCACATTGAATTCAATAATATTACGGAAGTAAACTAAACTTAAATGCACTTAATCAACACAAGTTTGAGAGGATTTTTAGTTCAGGTTGAGGTTCTGGATGTAAGTTTGCTCACTGAGCTGGGAGGTTCATTTCCAGATGTTTCATCACCATACTAGGTAACATCTTCAGTGAGCCTCTGGATGAAGCACTGCTGATAATTCCTGCTCAGCGAGTAAACTTATATCCAGTACTTAATCAACACATTAAAATTTATTGCATCTTCTGTTTCAACATTGATAGTGCCCAGCATTAGGGGTCTTGGTCAAGGCTACTAGTTTTTTAAGTAATGTGCTGCTCAAAAAGGTTTGACAATCTTTGGGTGGAAATCACCGCTGTCCAAATTATGACAGATCACGTACGCTTTCAACTCAGTTTCTCTCTTGTGTTCTCACTTTTCCCTTTGAAGTAAAGAATAATAATTTGATAGAAAGGATGGACATGAAAGTTTGTAGAATCATAGAATGCCAACGGTGCAGAACAATACTATTCAGTCTACATCGACCCTCTCGTGGTTTTGCTTTTAAACCAAGGCTTAACCCACCTCACTGGATGCTACAGGGCAATTTTCAGCATGGCCAATCCACCTAACCTGCGCATCACTTCACCGGATGCTACAGGGCAACTTTCAGCATGGCCAATCCACCTAACCTGCGCACCACCTCACTGGATGCTACAGGGCAATTTTCAACATGGCCAATCCACCTAACCTGCGCTTCACCTCACTGGATGCTACAGGGCAATTTTCAGCATGGCCAATCCACCTAACCTGCGCACCACCTCACTGGATGCTACAGGGCAATTTTCAGCATGGCCAATCCACCTAACCTGCGCACCACCTCACTGGATGCTACAGGGCAATTTTCAGCATGGCCAATCCACCTAACCTGCGCACCACCTCACTGGATGCTACAGGGCAATTTTCAGCATGGCCAATCCACCTAACCTGCGCACCTAAAGAATAATAATTTGATAGAAAGGATGGACTTGAAAGTTTGTAGAATCATAGAATGCCAACGGTGCAGAACAATACTATTCAGTCTTCATCGACCCTCTCGTGGTTTTGCTTTTAAACCAAGGCTTAACCCACCTCACCGGATGCTACAGGGCAACTTTCAGCATGGCCAATCCACCTAACCTGAGCATCACCTCACCGGATGCTACAGGGCAATTTTCAGCATGGCCAATCCACCTAACCTGCGCACCACCTCACTGGATGCCACAGGGCAAGTTTCAGCATGGCCAATCCACCTAACCTGCGCATCTTTGGACTGGGAGGAAGCCCATGCAGACAGAAGCAATCACACTGACAATCGCCTGGGGATGGAATTGAATTCAGATCCCTGGTGCTGTGAGGCATCAGTACCGACCATTGTGCCATCTAATCTTATCTGACGATAGCTTTTAAAATTAATTCTCATAATTGCTGCTCATGTGCTCTGACTCACCAGTTGTGCCACCAACCCAGAAGATTTAAATTAGCCGTGATCATATTGAATGGCTTGAAGGGCCAAATGGCCTACTCCTGTTCCTATTTTCTATGTCTCTATGTAATTCAGAAGTGTACAATCATTTTAAAGTTCTGGAAGAGAGATTCATGTTGCTGTTTCCCGGAAATGTCTGTACAGTGCACTCACTCTGACTGCAGCATTAAGGCAATTACATTAATTGTACACCCTGGCTTTTGACACAAGTTGTGGTATTTATGAAAAAAGGAGTCCCTGAGGGCGAAACGTTGGTTGAAGGACACTTGTGAAATTGCTTACAAGGAAAGTGTGGTGTCAAGGTGTGAATGGAAAATAAGACACTTTCTGTATCATACTTCTGCTGTTTAATGTAGCCTATGTGTGCCATACGTTTCAACAACACTGAAAGAATGAAATGGCTGCTTTTCCAGCACCACTCTACTCCAGAATCTGGCTGATAACAGATATTGGTTCTGACCACTTCAGAAAATAATTTCCAACACTACCAAAGCATTAAGCAAAAGAACTAACATAATCGACAAAATCATCTTGATATTGGAATTAAGAAATATCGACAAAACAGTCCTACCCCTTGTGAGTCAATTTTCTTTCTAATTTATTGAAGGAAAGCTAGCTGGGACCATCCATTGGTGCTGCGCTGCTTTCTTGAATCATGCCAGTCTATTTTGTGTAGGTACAGCCACAGTGCTGTTCGTGAGGCACTGTCAGGATTATGACCCTGTGACATTGAAGGAATGGCAATATATTTCATAGTCAGAATGGTGAGTGCCTTAGTGGGGAGCTTGCATCTGGTGGTGTTCCTATATGTCTGTTTCCTTTGTTCTTCCAGATGGTATTTTGTTTGTAGATTTCAAAGTTGCCAACAAAGGAGCCTCTTTTTCAATGTATGTTGTAGATGATACACATTGTAGATGCTGAGCATCAGTGGTGGAGTGAGTTAATGGGACCACATCCACAAACATTTACGTGGGCTGCTTTTTCTTTCGTCCTAGATGGTGTCAAGTTTTTTGAGTGCTGTCAAAGCTGTAATAATCCAGGCAAGACCTACAATCACATTTCCTTGCTTCTTCAAGCCTGTCCAAGACCGACAGTCACATTGTAGGTCTTGGACAGGCTTTGGGGAGCAAGGAAATGAGTTACTTTCTGCAGGATTCTTAGCCTCTGACCTGGTCTTGTAGCCACAGCATTTACATGGCTGGGTCAATTCAGTTTCTGGTCAATAGCAATCACATTTCTTCTCATTTCAAATGGTAGATGACTAATAAGAGATCGAGAAGGATTTACTTTCACTCTGATTTGAGAGTTCTAAGCCCAATGCACAATCTGCAGATCCTGCCCCCTGTTGCCCCCTGTAGCACCCCTCCCAAACACCTTGGCTTCATGTTTCTAATTCAATCTCTTGATGTGTTCTGCACCTTCTGGAATAAACCTTCCCCATACTGGGTGATTACAAGCCAGAGGGTCCCACAAGGCAGAGAGATATTTGACGTGTTCGGAAGTGTGTTGAGAACATTCCTAAAACCTTTTGCCATAATTGAGTTCCAAGCAGAGGACTTAGTTCAACTTTTGGTGCCAGGCCTGCAAGCAACCAATCAGCAGAGTCGGTTTTGAGGATTGGGCAGCTTGGTGCTGGGCAGATTGGTTTAGGAGAGGCCACTGCTTTTGGATCTCCTTAACTGCTGCCCGATAAACTGGTAACATGTTTTGAAGAGCAGCCAATTTTGGAACAACGGTTCTCGAAGCTTTCTGTAACTGAGCCCTTGACTCCTGTCTGGGTTGGAGAGACACTAATCAATAGGAGCTCATCACAACGCCATCGTTGTGTGATTGAACTAACAGGATGGTACGAGATGGAGATCAGTCTTTTATCAGTTACTGATTCCTATAGGTTGCTGTGTTCACTGCACATGGGAAGGGAGGAAATCTTGCCTCACACCCCACCCCCAGATATTCCTTTGCCCCAGTGATTCACAATGCAGAGGACATAGTACAGTCCCAATTGAGATAAAGTAACTGCTTACCAACACAGCATGGACTGGAAGGTTCCGTTTCTGGGCTATATGACTCTATGACATGATTAAATGAAATATTTCTGTGCCATAAATTTACATTGTGCAGCTGAATATTAATCAATTGCAGAAACTTAAAGAGCAACGGCCTATCCGTTGAGTCATGAGGCAAATTTAATCACCAAATCTACACTCTCAATTATTTTTACAACTGAGCGGCTCAGAAGAATATTTTTATTTTCAAGGTGCATTGTCGTTTTATTGAAGATTCTGAGTGGGCTTAACAGGACAGATGCTAAGAAGACATTAGGGTTAGGGAGAATGTAGAACGAGCCAGCTTTAAAAAAAACACTCCCATTTCAGAAGGAGACAAGGAGGAAGATCTTCTTTCAGAGAATAGTGACTGTTGGCATTCTGTTCCACAGAGTTGAGGCCCAGTGATGATTTTGTCAAATGACAGATCTGATTATATGGCCTTCCCCCGCTTCATTTTCTTATCTTTCTCTGTTCCTTGCACTTCCATGGTTTTGGTATAAAACTTGCCTCTTTCCCCAACCTTCAGTCATCTGTCTTAATGGCTACGACATGGCTGTATATCAAACTTTGCTTGATATCAGTCTTGTGAAGTGTCTTGGGACACTTTAACTACATTAAAGGTGCTATACCAATGCATGTTGCTGTTACCTAGCAGAGTGACTGCTCTGAATGGTGCTTTATGCTCCACAAGAGCTAATTCATGTTGCCCCACCCTCATTGAGTCAGCACTGAGGCCTGGAGTCCGAGTCTGCTCTGAGGCCGGGTGCTCAGGATGTCACCGAGAAGAAAGAAGAGAGGACAAGAAAAAAATCCACAAAAAGGAACAAAAAAGAAAAATAAATGGCGGATCTGATGAGCTCCAGCTGAAGGGTCTAGCTCCACTGCCCTCTTGGATCATTAATTTGCCATTGCAAATAATTCTACTTCGGTGCAGGGGCCACTCATTTCCCGAATGGTGACTGTGGAATATTCTTCTGACGTTGTTAGTAAAACCCACTAAAAGCAAGCAAGGGTGAGCAACCATAGAGTAAGGCAGAAACTAATTGAGTGAGACACAAACAGACGTTGCTGGAGAAACCCAGCAGGTCTGGCAACGCCTGTGAAGAGAGAAACAGAGTTAACGTTTTGAGTCCGTTGTGACTTTCTCAAGAGCTATATTCGCCTTCACCCTGCAGTCAGACCTGCTGAGTTTCTCCTGCACTTTCTGCACCTTTTTCAGATCTCTAGCATCCACAGCATTTAATATTTGTGCGTTAAAATGGAAGAAGGATCTTTGTATTTCAACAAATCTTCCATAAC
>NC_057749.1:5903786-5918160 GCF_004010195.1 Chiloscyllium plagiosum
TGTGAAATAACTAAATAATAAGTTTGACAATCGATACTCAATCACATCCACTGAAAGAACAATGTGTCCATGAGTTCTTGGGATCATATTGAATTGAATTGAATTTATTATCAAGTGCCCACAGTGAAAAGTTTTGTCTTGCGAGCAATACAGGCAGATCACAGAGTTAAGTGGCATAGATAAGTAAATAATAGCTAAACAGCAGCAAAAACAAACACATGGGTACACTGTACAGGTGAATGTTAAGAGTTTGAGAGTCCATTCAGTATTCTATCAACAGTAGGGTAAACACTGTTAAGAAACCAGCTGGTGCATGTGTTCAGACTTCTGTACCTTCTCCCTGATGGTAGAGGTTGTAGAAAAACATTGCCAGGGTGGGATGGATCTTTGAGAATGCTGGCAGCCTTTCCTTGACAGTGGGCCTGGTAGCTGGATTCTATAGATGGGAGGTTGGTCTGATTGTCTGGGCCGAGTTCACCACTCTCTGTAACCGTCTCCGATCTTGAATGGTACAGTTGCCATATCAGGTACTGGTACATCCAGACAGAATGCTCTCGATGGTGCACCTATAAAGGTTAACAAGAGTATTTGCCGCCATGCCAAATTTCCACAGCTGCCTGAGAAAGAAGAGACATTGTTGGGCCTTTGTAACCAGTGCGTCCACATGAAGAGTCCAAGAAAGCTTGTTGTGGATGACCACTCCCAGGAGCTTGACACTCTCCACTCGTTCCACCTCTGTGCTGTTAATGTGTAGGGGGGGGGCATGAGTAACATCCCGCTGAAAGTCAGTAATGAGTTCCTTGGTTTTGCCTGCATTGAGAGCTAGGTTGTTCTCAGTGCACCATTTTTCCAGGTCTTCCACCTCCCATCTGTAATCTGTTTCATCGCCATCTGAGATTCAACCGACTATGGTGGTGTCATAAGCGAACTTGTAAATGGCATTAGTCTGGTATTCTTCAGAGCAGCTCTGCCACTGGTTCTGTATTAGTTCGTGCCATGCACTTAGTACCTACTTCCACACCAGGATGTGCCTGCATCTGAGTATTTAAGTGCAGCTGCGGAATTTCTGAATTGCAGCTGCATGATCCCATAATGATATGGCTTGAATGCCATTTCATCAAAGTGTGTGGTTCAAAGCATAGTAGATTATAGTCCAACAGGTTTATTTGGAAGTACTAGCTTTCCGAGCGCTGCTCCTTTGACAGATAGCTGGTGGGGCAGGATCATAAGACACAGAATTTACAGCACAAAATCAGAGCAACTGATACGATATATTGAACAAACCTCGACTGTGGTTAATCTTTTAGGGGTTGCAGGTTTCGATTCATTAATATATAAATCCCAATTTATAAATTATAAAATGTCACATTGATTGACTGGCTGCAGATTGTGTGCTTTTTGAGCAAAATAGAATGTATCTGCAAATACAATTCCTACTTTGGAAATAGAACCAGTCTGACTCAAGGTTGGAATACATACAGACTCTAACCTTACACCTTTAATGCATTGTCTGAGCTGAGATGTCACCTTTCTTTATAAAACCTTAAGTTATCGCGAGAATGTGACTTGAAAGAAGTTCTGTGATTTACATATTAAGGAATCAAAACCTGCATCGCATTCTAAAAGATTAACCGCAATCTATGTTTGTTCAATCTATCATATCAGTTGCATGACGTTATGATCTTGTGCTATGAATTCTGTGTCTTATGATCCTGCTCCACAGCCACCTGATGAAGGAGCAGCGCTCCGAAAGGTAGTGCTTCCAAATAAACCTGTTGGACTTTAACCTGGTGTTGTGTGATTTTTAACTATGTCCATCCCAGGCCAACACTGGCACCTCCTCATCATAGTAGTAATTGCATACTCAGCACATTCAGACATATGTTAGACACAGGAGGACATCACAGGAGTATCGTGGAAATTATCCCTGAGAACGTAGCAGGAAAAAAATCAAATGTCAGAATGAATCAAATTGTTGAGCAGATGGAATTCTATGCAGGCTGTGCCTTTGCAGAACTTCTCAAAGTTATTTACATTTTAATTTAGCAATCAACCGCAAAACCTGCCTAACAATAATGAGAATCATTGCACTGTTATAAACAGTGGAAATAAATGGAAAACATAGAAAGTTTCAGATTAAATAAAATGTAATTTACACGAAAATTATTTCCACAGGGTGCTGCTGACAACATTGCCATGGCCAAGTTACATCTGAAAGCAACACTTAAAGTTAGTCATTTTAAGCCAGAATTTCTTTTGGTCTTCACAAACTCAAAGCAGATTGAGATAACCTTCAGTTGGTGGAGCAGCCCCATAAACCAGCTCATTCTAAGAGGAGTAAACAAAACACACAAGTTGCTGGAGAAACTCAGCGAGTTTGGTAGCATATGTGGAGAGAGAAACAGAGTCAACGTTTTGACTCCAGCACTCTTCTTCGGTTCAGTCCATTTACCTCCTCCCTCCTCAGTATCCATTCCAGGTGAAGTAATGCTTTATCTGTGCTTTACTCAATCTAGCCTACCGTATGCGCTACTCACAATGTGGTCTCCTCTATATTAGATTAGATTAGATTAGATTCCCTACAATGTGGAAACAGGCCTTTTGGCCTAACAACAAGTCCACACCGACCCTCCAAAGAGTAACCCGCCCTCACCCATTGCCCTCTGACTAATGCACCTAACACTATGGGCAATTTAGCATGGCCAATTCATCTGACCCGCACATTTTTCGATTGTGGGAGGAAACCCACACAGACATGGGGAGAATGTGCAAACTCCACACAGACAAACAGTCACTTGAGGCAGGAATCGAACCCGGGTCCCTGGTGCTGTGAAGCAGCAGTGCTAACCACTGAGCCACCATGCCACCCCAAGGCAAGGAGAAACCAAGTGTAGATGGGATGGCTGCTTCACAAAACATCAACACTCCGCCCACGAAAAAGACCCTGAGCTTCCCGTCGCCTGCCACTTCAACACACTACCCTGCTCCCTGGCCACAATCTTTGTGTCAGGCAGTGCTCCAGTGAAGTGAAGCTCAAGCTGGAAGAATAACACCTCTTGGGAACTCTACAACCTTCTGGACTGTATATAGTATTGAGTTCAATAATTTTAAGGCTTATTCACTCCTCCCCACATTTTCCCCCACCCCCATATACCAGGCCTTGTTACCACATGATTTGCTATTACACACAACCCGTTGTTAGCCATTAATAGTCCCCATTAGCAGCCATTCATTCTCCAAGGCTAACTGTTGTCTACTCTTTTGCCTGTCTAACTGTGTTTTTCTCTCTCTGAGCTCCATTTCCACCTACTGTTTACTCCTTGCCTCCTCCCCTCCACCCTACTTCTGCATAAAAAACAAGTTCTTCCCAGCTACCATCAGTTTTGAAGACGAGTTACCGGACCCCAAACGTTAGCTCTGATTTCTCTCCACAGATGCTGCCAGTTCTGCTGAGTTTTTCCAGCAATTTCTGTTTTTGTTTCTGCAACATCGGTCCCTTGGCACCAGAAATAGACTTTTAAAACCATCCAGGAGATGGCAGATCACCAACGTCAGGTCCATTGCCTGGAAGAGGGTGAGATTGGAGAATGTACTTTTGGGATTTGGAGGAATGTCTGTGTAATAAACAGCCACAGCACACTGTTCCCATAAGAAATATAGCTGTCATTGTGTCATCAAATACACCCAACTTCCTTACCTTGACAACCGAATGCACACCAATAAGGTCACATATTCACACACAATAACTGGACCCTCGCACACATGGTTCCATGTGTTAATAATATGGGTGTCAGTTTAGCTCAGTGGTGAAGTAGTGCGATGCCAACAGCATGGGTTCAATACCACAGCAGCTAACGTTATCATGAAGGACTCTCCTTCTCTATCTCACCGCTCATCTGAGGCATGGTAACCCTCAGCTTAAATCACCATTGGTCCTCTCTCTCCCTCTGTCTAAGGGGCAGCACAGTGACTCAGTGGTCAGCAGCGCTGCCTCTCGGTGCCAGGGACCCAAGTCTGATTCCAGCCTGGGCCCCTGTCTGTGTGGAGTTTGCACATTCTCTGTGTGGGTTTCATCCAGGTGCTCCGGTTTCCTCCCGCAATCAAAGGATGGACAGGTTAGGTGAATTGGCCATGCTAAATTGCCCCATAGTGTGCAGGTTAGGTGCATTAATCAGGAATAAATGTAGCATAATACAGAAGGGGAATGGGTCTGGGTGGGTTACTCTTCAGAGGGGTCAGTGTGGACTTGTTGGGCTGAAGGGCCTGTGTCCACACTGTAGGGATTCTATGAAGTCACAGTCCTATGATCTGGCAAGACTATGGCAACTTGAGATGCTTAACAGCATTCTGATGTAGGAACTTCAGCCCGTGAGTTTTACTTGTGCTCCTTTATCTGGATACAAGCTGAAACTGTAGTTGTTGGGTTTGGGAAAGTCACCAAGATCCTACCAGGCTACAGGCTTACACTCCTTATGACCTCAGGTAAGGGGAGAGTCCTTTGTGATAACCTCAGCCGCTGATGGGTATTGAACCTATGCTGTTGGGGTTATTCTGTATTGCAAACCAGCCAATGACACTTGGAGGTGTTTGGAACCTGTGTCTGTGGGAGTAAAAACCCATAAGTGGATAAAGGTTAAGTTCCAGTCTATCATTCACCAGCTGGCTAACTGGAATCGAACACCCTGCACAGCAGTTTTCAGGATAAATTGAACTTTTAGGGCATTCACTGTTTATATAATTTGGGAGGTTTTCTCCTATCTTTAACATATTTGATCTAATAAAGGGTCTCTAAAACAGACTGCACTCGGAAAAGACAAGCATTAATTGGGGATTTTCTTTTACCTCGATAGGAGGCCTTTACGTGATCAGTTTCGATGTTGAGTGAAGTAAATCCCAAACTGCATTGGATGCTAACCCCCTGCTCCTCTAGATTAAATTCTGAGATCACTAAAACAGTTAAATTAATAGCAACGTGTCCCCCAATGCTTTGAAAGCTTCACTCAGTCTCAGCCTTGGAACCCTTAACATTCTAAATCAATATTCCATCTAACTATTCAATACTTCAGTGCAAGTCTTCATTTTACTGTCTCAGAACTATGAAAAGCATTATGACCATTTCCACCTACTTTCGATTTTTAAAAATCAATGCATGCAGGATGTAAATTTAAAACAGTTTTAAATCAATATCTGGGAAAGACATTCTTTCCTCAAACCACATATGGGGAAGTAAAATTGAGAGGAATGTTGTATTATCAGAGTTTCAATGTTTTCATCTGAAATGATCATGGTGACAATTTTCTCTCACTGCACGCTATGATGAGAGTTCACATTGTCTGGGTTTGTGAATGTGGGTTGCTTACTTTTAAAAGTGATTTAGAAGTGAAAGACAGAAGTGACTGCAGTTCAGAACTGAACAAAAACTTAAATAAAGTGACCAACACTCTGGACAGACATGGTATAAATTGAAAACGTTATAGGAAGGATGTTGTGAAACTTAAAAGCGTTCAGAAAATATTTACAAGGGTGTTGCCAGGGTTGGAGAGTTTCAGCTATAGTGATCTTCCCCAAGATTTTCAATCCTGTTATTTATAAAACAAACAGCCATATTTCATATGATATTATACCCATGTAAGTTAAGAGTCAGCTTTGACAAAGGTCAGTTTGACCCGAAACATCAGCTCTTTTCTCTCCTTACAGATGCTGCCAAACCTGCTGAGATTTTCCAGCATTTTCTCTTTTTGTGTTAAGTTAAGAGTCTGACTTTCTTACAAGTTCATTATTCATTACCCAGGTTTCTTTTGTAATGTATGTTTGTGTTATTAAAAATATATTTATAATTTATAGTGAGAGGCTGAATAGACTGGGGCTATTTTCCCTGGAGAGTTGGAGGGTGATTTTATAGAGATTTATAAAATCATGAGGGATATGGATAGGATAAGTAGACAAGGACTTGTCCCCAGGGTAGGGGAGTCCAAAACTAGAGGGCATAGGTTTAAGGTGAAAGGGGAAAGATTTAAAAGGGACCGAAGGGACAATTTTTTTATGCAGAAGTGGTGCGTGTAGGGAATGACTTGCAAGAGGAGGAGATGTAGGCTGGTACAATTACATTTAAAATTATTTGGATGGGTATTTGAATAGGAAGAGATATGGGCCAAATGTTGGCAAATGGGTCTAGATTAATTTAGGATACCTGATGTCATGGATTAGTTGGACCAAAGGGTCTGTTTCCATGCTGTACATCTCTGTGGACTCTTTGATCCCAAGTTCAGGCCCCAGCACTGACCCCTGTGGCACATCACTCCTTACATCATTTCGAACAGAAAACAATCCATTTTTGCTTCTCACAATTTCCTGTTAGCTAGCCAATCTTCCATTGATGCCAATGAGGTCTCTTGTATGTAGTGGTAGTATCCTTACGTCTGGGTTAAAAGGCTGAATTCAAGTCCCTTCTGCTCCAGAAATGTATCGTAACATCTCCGAACAGATTGATAACAAAATAAACGTCTAAGCCGATGTGTTACCCGTTATGCCATGGGCTTTGATGTGACACTTCAACAAATGCATTCATGTGATCCAGTACCCCTTTATTCCATAACAGATGTTACTTCGTGAAAGATCGTGGGTGGCACAGTGCCTTAGTGGTTAGCACTGCTGCCTCAGGGTCCCAGGTTCGATTCCAAGCCTCGGGTGACTGTCTGTGTAGAGTTTGCACATTCTCCCCGTATCTGTGCGGGTTTCCTCCGGGTGCTCCGGTTTCCTCCCACTGTCCAAAGATGTGCAGATCAGATGAATTGGCCATGGGAAATTGCCCCATAGTGTTAAGTCAATTAGTCAGAGGGAAATGGGTCTAGGTGGGTTACTCTTCAGAGGGTTGGTGTGGACTGGTTGGGCCGAAGGGCCTGTTTCCACACTGTAGGGAATTTAATCGAATCAATCTAAACTCCAATAACTAGGTTAATCATGATGTTCCCCTGCACACAATTATGTCAACTCTGCCTAATTATCTTGAGCATTTTTCCTGCTAAAAAATAATAGTTTAATATCTTTCCTATGACTGATGTTAACCTAACTGGCCTTCCTGCCTTTTGTTTCCCCTTGTGAGCTGTTATGATAATGGTAAATATGGACTTTCACCCAGTTCACACGTTCATGGAAGATGAAGATTGGCGATAGGTTGGCTTTGGAGTATTCAATATGGCAAAATGATGGATGGGTTAGATACACTCGGATTGTTTTCACTGGAAAGACAGAGACTGAGGGATGACATGATAGAGGTCTACAAATTTATGACCGGCGTAAGTAGGGTGGATACTTAGATGCTATTTTCCAGGGTGGAAAGGTCAATTGTAAGAGGCCACAGGTCAAGGTGATAGAGGGAAAGTTTGGAGGTGAAGTGGTGTGAAAATGTTTCAAACATAGGGTGGTGGGTGCCTGGAATGCACTGCCAGTGGAGATGTTGGAAGCAGTCACACTAACAATGTTTAAGGCGTATTTTAGTAGACACATAAATGAAAGGTGAACAGAGGGCTAGAAACCGTGCATGGGCAATAAGTGGTGGGCCTAAATAAGGATTAGGAATTGGCGCAGACCTGGTGGGCCAAAGGGCCAGTTCCAGTGCTGTATTGTATTGTATTGTATTGTATTGAATAATGAGCAGACTTGAAAATATACAAAGTGTTAGAGAAAAAATATACAAAGGAATCTCTCTCTGTCTCTCGCTCTTTCTCTCTCCCTCTCCTGCTCTACTTGCCAACCCGGAACTCCAAGAATTTCCTGAGTATTACTTTCCTGGTAGTTAGAATTTTCTTCAGTTCATCGTTCTTTTCCGTTCCCATTAATTTGGAATGTTACTTACCTCCTTTATAGTGAAAACCAATGCAAATACCTGCTAAGTTCATATGCCATCTCCTTATGTTCCCTCATTAGTTCTTCAAATTCAGTTTCTATAAGGTCAACACAGCACCATAAGGTCAACAAACATCACCACCTGGTGAAGAAGCAGCTCTTCGAAAGTTGGTGATTTCAAATAAACCTGTTGGACTATAACCTGGTGTTGTGTGATTTTTACCTTTATTTACAGCTTCTTTTCAAATATCGGTGGCATCTCTTCACTTCAGCTTGCTTCCAGCTTAGTTTATTTCTGAGACTCCAATGACTCTCCCTATATGACTTGTCAATTATTAAAATTTTGTATCCCATCTTCTGACCTGCACCCATCTTTTAACAATTATGTACATTCTCTTAATGCTTGATACTAACTTTAATTTTTTACTTAATCATTTATGGTGTGTGTTTCCCTTCCATTATTTTCTTACTTGTTTGAATATATATATATTTTGTAAATTCTGAACTATCTGCCTTTATGTCTGCCACAATATCTCAATTGACCTAACTCTCAACCTAATTTACCATTTTTCATTTTAGCTAGATTTATTTTCATGCCCTCATAATTGTCCTTTTTCAGTCTAAAATACTCGTTTTGGAACTAATTTTCACTCCTTCAAACTAAATGTGAAATTCAGACATATTATGGTTGTGCTGCTTAGAGACAGCCTTCAGTATGAGGTTATTATGGACTAGTTTCTGGTTGGGTCCAGTTTGAGCTGTTTATTCTATGAACTATACTGGAAACACTATATGATCTCCTCACTTGGCTTCTATGCCCAGGCTTTTATATGTGAAATAAAATCACCCATTCTCACCATAGCTTTCTCCCAAGATCCCATGATTTCATCCATTATGCTCAATTCTATGATGTAGTTGGGATTTGTGAACCTGAAAACCACTGCTATTCATGACTTGACTTTACCATTTCTCACGTTTACCCAAACCCTTGGTTTCCATCCTCCCTCTCCAACTTGCTAGTGCCATCACTAATTAACACTGCCACACCTTCACCTTTTCCTCAGCTTCCTCTCCTTCCAAAATGTCATGGACACTCCATTATGTTGTCCTCCAGCCACATTTCTGTAATTGTACTTAACTATTTGCACTATCATTTGTGGGCGGCACGGTGGCACAGTGGTTAGCACTGCTGCCTCACAGCGCCAGAGACCCGGGTTCAATTCCCGCCTCAGGCGACTGACTGTGTGGAGTTTGCACATTCTCCCCGTGTCTGCGCGGGTTTCCTCCGGGTGCTCCGGTTTCCTCCCACAGTCCAAAGATGTGCAGGTTCAGGTGAATTGGCCGTGCTAAATTGCCCATAGTGTTAGGTAAGGGGTACATGTAGGGGTATGGGTGGGTTGCCCTTCGGCGGGGCGGTGTGGACTTGTTGGGCCGAAGGGTCTGTTTCCACACTAAGTAATCTAATCAGTTTTTTTGTTCCAAGTACCATGTGCATTCACTTGGAGAGCAGAAGCTTGAACACACACACACACACACACACAGCATGTTCAAGAACAGCTTGTTCCCTGCCATTATTAGACTGATGAGTGGACTCTCTAACTTCACAGACTATTATCTGTATTCTACCAACATGTATTTTTATGAATGTGGTTACACTATGATAATAATCAGATAATATAATTTGTTTTTGCAAGATTGATTAAGGTTTCAAATATTGGCCTGTTCCTCGTCAAAGGAGTATCATGAAATCTTTTGTATCCATCTGAACAGATTGACAGGGCTTCACTTTACGGCATCTTTGACAGTGTTCTCAGAGTATGACATGGGTGTGATGTGCACTTAGGCTTGAGAGAGGGATTTGATTCAGGGACCTTTTGAAGCAGAGGCGAGAGTGTTATTAACTGAG
Organism: Chiloscyllium plagiosum; assembly: GCF_004010195.1. Taxonomy (NCBI): domain Eukaryota; kingdom Metazoa; phylum Chordata; class Chondrichthyes; order Orectolobiformes; family Hemiscylliidae; genus Chiloscyllium; species Chiloscyllium plagiosum. The sequence continues at coordinate 5,913,538 of NC_057749.1, forward strand.
CCACAGCTGATAGCTGCATAATGTCCATATAAAACCACAATAGCTTCCTTCTATTGAACTGTCTGTGGTGACCAGTGCTTATTGTGACATTTGAATAGTCTAAATTCAACTAAATTACCAAATTCCTGTATCAGAGCATGTGGCAGCACTATTACTTCGGAATCAGAACTTTGATGCTTCAAGCCCTGTTGTAACTTGCCTTCAGTGTCTTGCAATTTCTTTCACTTGAGATGTTAAGTCAAGTCCCCATCTATTCCCCATCTGTATCGTCACCATCCATTCAACTGGATAGAAATCTGTTGACAAGATGATATGTAGAAGAGCAGCAACAGTGTCTTGAGGTTATCAACCCCGCCCGTCATACCCAAAGTCTTCAAGAATTAAAGATTAAGGTTGCACAGCTAGAAGAAAATGATGAGACAAGTTGATGCTATTGATCACATAATTTGGTTATTAACTAACATTACATACTGGGTACAGTTATGTCTGCAACTCATTTTTACTTGTTCATGCGTCAGCATTTATTGTCCATCCCTAGTTGCGCTGGAGAAGGTGGTGGTGAGAAGGAGGAGGAAGTTCTTGAACCGCTGCAGAGCTGATCATCTAGGGACACACACAGTGTTGGTAAAGAGGAAGTTATAAGACATCGAGCCAGTGACAGTGATGGAACGATTATATATGTCCAAGTTAGGATGGTGAGCTGCTTGGAGGAGAAATAGCAGGTGGTGGCATTCCCATGTATCTGCTACCCTTTTAGATGGTAGAGATCAAGGGTTTGGATAGTGATGTTGAAGAAGTCTTGGTGAGTTGCTGCAATGCAACTTGGAGATGGTATGCACTGCTGCTACTGTGTGCTGGTGGTGATAGGAGTGAACGTTGAAAGAGGCGGATTGGATGCTCATCAAGCAGGTGCTTTGACTCAACTAGAGTGTTGCTTGAACTGTGCCATCCAAGCAACTGGGAAGTAATCCATCCCATTCCTGACTTGTAGATGGAGTCAGGAGGTCTTCCTAGTCGACGTAAAAACAATGACTGCAGATGCTGGAAACCAGAGTCTAGATTAGAGTGGTGCTGGAAAAGCTTTCAAGGCATTGTTGAGACTGCACTTGGAGCACTGTGCATTGTATATGGTTTCCATCTCCTTACTGAAGAAAGAATAGACCTTGCTTCAGGCTGGATCTGGGATGGTGTGATTGTCTTGAGAGGAAAGATTGAGCACTTTGGGCATAGGCTCTTTGGAGGAATGAGAAGTGAGCTTATTGAAACATTTAAGATTTTGTGGGAGTTTGACAGAGAAGATGTTGCGTGGGTATTTCCCCTCATGGTGGATTTCAACTCAGGAGCACAGTTTCAAAATATGGGGTCTCCCCACTGATAATTGGAAAATTTCGTAGGGGGTCGTTACTGTAAATGTTGTTCCTCTGAGTGGAAGCTGGGTCTTTGATTGAGAGAATGAGGACTGCAGATGCTGGAGATTGGTGAGGCCTTTACCGAAGACTGATTGTTCATCCTCAGTGAGTGATAGGACTTGGGGGGTGGTAAAGACGAGGCCTTTACTGAAGACTAATTGTTCATCCTCACTGGTGAGGTGTGAATATATTCAAGATTAAGTTAGCCAGATTTTTGATCTACAAGTGAGTCAAGGCCACAATCAAATCAGTCATAATCATGATTGTATTGAATGGGGTGTCTTTCTGGTTAGCACTGCTGCCTCACAGCATAAGGGACCTGGGTTCAATACCAGCCTCGAGTGACTGTCTGTGTGGAATTTGCATATTCTCCTGCCACAGTACAAAGATTTGTAGGTTAGGTGGATTGGCCATGGGAAAGGCAAGGATAAGGGGATAAGGTAGGGGGTGGGTCTAGGTAAGATGCAGTTCGGAAGGTTAGTATGGGCTCAATAGGCCAAATAGCCTGCTTCCATACTGTAGGGATTCTATGGTCTTAAGAAGCCAAAGGTTCTTATTCTTTATGATTCTACATAGCCCCTGTGACAGAAACAGACCATTCAGCCCAACTGATCTATGCTAGCTTTCTTTGTTCACATTCTAGGTAAAAATTTAATTTGCTTGTATTTATTAACTCAGTCTTCTTTCTCTAACCAGGGCTGGGGTCATTTGATCTCATTGTTCCTTGTGAAAATAGACAAGCTCATTGAGGTCTGTGGAAGATGCCACTTTTAGGATATTTAAGTGGGAAAATGTATCACAACCCATGGGGATAGCACTCTGGAAATTGAGTCCTACTATTCCCCGAGTCATCATGAATGTTAAAGATTCTAAAAGTATGCAAAGATTCCCCAATTTGCATTTTCTCCTCATTGCAGGTTGACAGAAAGCACAGAACATGTTTCTATACTTAACAAATACTGACGTCTAGATTAGAGTGGCGCTGGAAAATCACACCAGTTCAGGCAACATCCGAGGAGCAGTAAAATTGACGTTTCGGGCAAAAGCCCTTCATCAGGAATACAGGCAGAGAGTCTGAAGGGTGGAGAGATAAGTGAGAGGAGGGTGGGGGTTAGGGAGATATTAGCATAGAGTACAATAGGTGAGTGGGGGAGGGAATGGAGGTGATAGGTTAGGGGGAGGGGGGAGTTGGTAGGTGGAAAAGAAGATAGGCAGGTAGGACAAGTCATGGGGACGGTGCTGAGCTGGAAGTTTGGAACTGGGGTGAGGTGGGGGAGGGGAAATGAGGAAACTGTTAAAGTCCACATTGATGCCCTGGGGTTGAAATGTTCCGAGGCGGAAGATGAGGCGTTCTTCCTCCAGGCGTCTGGTGGTGAGGGAGTGGCGGTGAAGGAGGCCCAGGACCTCCATGTCCTCGACAGAGTGGGAGGGGGAGTTGAAATGTTGGGCCACAGGGCGATAGGGTTGATTGGTGCGGGTGTCCCGGAGATAGTCCCTAAAGCTCTCTGCTAGGAGGTGTCCAGTCTCCCCAATGTAGAGGAGATCGCATCGGGAGCAACGGATACAATAAATAATATTGATGGATGTGGAAGGCTCCTTTAGGCCCACTCACCTATTGTACTCTATGCTACTTTCTCCCTACCCCACCCTCCTCTCACTTATCTCTCCACCCTTCAGGCTCTCTGCCTGTATTCCTGATGAAGGGCTTTTGCCCGAAACGTCGATTTTACTGCTCCTCGGATGTTGCCTGAATTGCTGTGCTTTTCCAGCACTACTCTAATCTAGAATCTGGTTTCCAGCATCTGCAGTCATTGTTTTTACCTTAACAAATACTGCTACTTATTACATGTAAACAGTGTCCTACTATAGATGAAACGTTATGCACCATTGGAATATAACTCTACCAATAAAAATATAATCCTCTTATATTCTGCCTTTTTTTATATACAGACACATATGACATGCGTGCAAACACACGCATACACACACTCACTCAAAGATTGCTGAGTTTTTTTATGATTCTACTCCTGGTTCAATGGTCATCCTTCTCTAAATGCTTCCACTGGTTTGCAAAAGGCAGAGTGTGGCTGGTTCATTTATAAAGGTCTTTGACTTATCAATGAAGAATCAACAACTGTTGAATAAAACTATAACCTGTTTTTTTTCAGGTCTAAAGTGGTTTACTGCAGAGAACTGAAAGAGAGCTGTTGGTGATTGGATGGTTTCTCCCAATCTTGTTCACAGACCCAGGTTGTTTAGTTACCTGAGAACTAATCCCATGACTGTTAGCAAACAAAATTCAATGATCACTAGTTCACAGCCTGATCAGCTTCTTGTTTTTGATCAAGGCTTCAGCTGTGCACAAGTACTGTGTTCCAGCTTGTCTAGAAACTACAATTCTGGAATAACTGCACAGAGGCCAGTCTCCTGTCACCAAGTCGCCCTGTATTTATATATGCACAGTACACTGGCTGCAACCGTCCAACTCAGAGTCTGCCCCTGAAGTGAGGAGACACAAATCCCCTGTTTATTTTTTTCTTTTTTTTTTCTTCTTTTTTCTTTTTAAAATTTAACCCCCGCACTACCGCCTAACTGCGGTAGTGCTTATTTTTCCCCAGCACCCATGGTGTGTGTGCGTAGGTGTGAGACACAGTGAGAGACACAAGGTGCACGAATCTTTATTCAATTTCCACCACCAGGAAGATAGGAAAACACCCGGGTGGCCAGTGACAAACACTGCCCTTCACATCAAAGGGCAATGCTGTGTGATCAAAACAGTGAGGGGGAGGGTAGGGACTAAATCAAAATAGAGTTGGAGGGAGAAATGATGCACTCCACTCCCTGCGGCGCCCACCTCTCCCTGAACAACTCCAGGGTGTTGGTCGCCACCGCGTGCTCCTTCTCCAAGGAAACCCGGGCCCTAACGTAACCGTGGAAGAGGGGCAGGCAGTCAGCCCTAATGACCCCCTCCACAAATCCCCTGGTTATTTTTTTTTTTCTTTTTTTTTAGGGCCGGTGCCTGGACCTGAACACTCCTGTTTATTTATTTATTTATTTATTTATTTTTTTCCCTTTCTTTTTTAACCCCCACACTACCACCTAAGTGCGGTAGTGCTTATTTTATCCCCAGCACCCATGGTGTGTGTGTATACGTGTGAGACACAGTGAAAGACACAAAATGCACAAATCTTTATTCAATTTCCACCACCAAGAA
>NC_057749.1:5923343-5953907 GCF_004010195.1 Chiloscyllium plagiosum
GACACCGCGTCTCCTTCTCCAAGGACACCCCGGGCCCTAACGTAACCGCGGAAGAGGGGCAGGCAGTCAGCCCTAACGACCCCCTCCACAAATCCCCTGTTTATTTTTTTTTCTCTTTTTTTTCTTTTTTTCTTTTAAATCCCCTGTTTATATCAGTTAGCAGAACTCCCTGATTGGTCCAGTCATTAAGATCCACTGGTTCCAATCACACAACCTCAAATATTGTTTCTTAAGCAGCTGCATAAATAGTGCTTGCAATGAGTTTCTTGTTTTCAAACATGCAATGGTCCTCCAGCCATTCTTCATTATGAGGAGTTCTGGTTCTGGTTCTAGTTCAGATATGCTCTTTGTAAATGTGATCAGCAGTGGGAGGCCCTGGTAATTCAACTAGCCTTGTGAGCCAGTGACTTGGCCATTCTTCTCATCAGGAATACCCTACTATGAGATAATGTCTCTGGGGCTCTAGAATACTGGGTCCAAAACATGGGATTGTTAACATGACTGATAATATTTTGCCTTCGGTTTTCCGCTTAGTAACCTGGTGTCACATTAGTTATAATGCCCTAATGATCACCCTTCTAGACTGATTGATTAATTCTATGTGTTAGTCTATTTGGTTCAAATAGAGCATCCTGGCTGTTGTTAGAATTTTAACTCATACCATGCTTTTGGATTTTAAGCGTAAAATGTATAGTTAGTCTCTCTAATGGTTGATGTGACAGCTATCATTGATTATTGCAAAAATAAATCTGATTCACGAAAGTTCTTTGGGAAACCTGCTGATTTGTGGTGCTGGACTGGCCTGCATGTGATTCCAGATCCATGTCAATATGTTTGACCGTTAACTGTCCTCTGAAGTTGCCTGGCAAGTGAGTCAATTCAAGGGCAGTTATGGATGCGCTGTCAGCTTCCCATGAAAGAATAAAGAAGGGGAAAAAATAAGTTTGCTTGATTCCTTTGGGATGATGAACAGTAACTTCTAGAAACGTTTCTCCTAGTTGGCTGCAGAGTTTTGCCTTTTTACTACCTTTTCACAGAGACCATGTTAACAAGAATTAGAAGGCTGAGGTTCGGTTGCCTACTGGATATGATGACATGGTTAAGCCTAATCATCCTCACTTTCATTTTATTCTCACAGGTACTCATCCATCTTGATAGAGATGCAGTTTTTCCACATCTCCACTAATACAATTTGGCTGGCAATGACAGGACCAGGTGTTACTTTGCTTTTAAGAGAGTTCGCCTTTAAGCTCTCCATGTCCTGTGCATATACAATGTCATGACTCTGCCTGACAGTTAGTCTGCTATGTCATATACACAAGCCAAAACGAGTTGTTTCCCTCTAATGAACTGCTCCATAGCTTATGATGTGGTTTACTGTTTTAAATAAGCTCATCCACAGAATTAATCGATCTATAATGGGTGATGATTAGACCATTATAACTAATTGGACACCAGGTATTAGGCAGAAGACTGAAGGTAAAATATTACCAGTCATGTTAACAATCCCAGGTTCTAGACCCAACATTCCAGAGCCCCGGAGCCATCATTGCACAGTAGGGTATTCCTGTTGTGAATAATCACATCTTTGATCAGTAGAATATTCATTTGTGCAATTTAAGATTCAAACTGCTTTTTTTGTTTTGCTGTTATGTTAATGATGTATACCAACTATGAATTTAAGCGTCTTTGAATTATTATTGTAATAAGACTTTATTTTATTTTTAGACTCTATAATATACTGGTATTCAGGTCCAGTGTACCAACTGTAGGCAGTCCATTATTTAGAAGGAATTTTTCAATTGTTTGTTAAGAAGCAGCAGTTTAGTTATAATACAATTGTTAATGAGACAGAAAAGTTGCATTACCCAAGACAATTGAGGATGGTTCACTGATAACAGAAGATGGTCAGGCTGTTGGCATGGAGTGTGTTGACCTCATTAAAGTTGCAGTGGCAGCATCTTGCTCTTTAGCCAAAGAGCTAGGGAGCTCTTCCTAGGGCAATTCACCTCCTCTTTTGTAGATCAGAAGGAGACAGTTGCTTGGTGAGCACGTCTACCTGACAGGGATTGTGTCCTGACCCTGAGTACTTGTTGATATATTCTATTTCTGGTGTTTTCTCTATGACAATCACCTATTTCAATCTTTCTATGAAATGGACATGGGACAACTACTCACAATTTCAGAATAGCTGATAGCCCCTTGCCCCCACCAGCTTGTATAATGTAAGAACAGACCTTTCTGTTCCTCCTGAACAACTTGATGACATGAGGTGTCAGTGACCAGGTAACTTTTGTATTTTGTAGAATCCTTACATTATGGAAAGAGGCTATTCCACTCACTGAGTCTGCACTGATCCTCCAAAGGGCACCCTCCCAGACCTATCTCCATAATCTTGCATTTCCCATGGCTAACTCATCTAGCCTGCACAGGGCAATTTAGCATGGCCAATCCACCTAACTGCACATGTTTGGAGCATGGGAGGAAAGCAGAGTGCCTGGTTAGAAACCCAACAGACAACATACAAACTCCACACAGTCACCCAAAGCTGGAATTGATTCCAGGTCCCTGACACTGTGGGGCAGCAATGCTAACCACTGAGCCACTATGCCATCCTTTAACTTTACCTATGTTCCTGTTTGTTAGCATTGTTTACATTTACTGTAGCAACAGTTTTAAGAAGTGTCCTACCAGACTCAAAACATTAACTCTGTTTCTCTCTCTTTAGATACTGCCAGACCTGCTGAGTTTCTCCAGCATTGTCTGGGTTTATTTTAAAAATCTTGTGCTACTCAGAACATACCAGAGCAACTACAAAATATTTGGTTTCTCAAGGAATTCCATTTTCTAAGACCAGCACTTATAACCTACACTTTCGACAAAAGCATGACAAAAGTTTCCTAACTTGGGACATCTATGACTAGCAAGTGGGAGATTTCCTGAGACATTTTTGGGATTGATGTTGTTAGATCAGGTTTAATTTGTTCCTTTCAGAGCAAAGTTTGTGCCTTTATGCTGCAAATTCATCCAAAGTGTTCAATTCTCAAAATAAAGCAACTGTTAGAATAATCAATTCTAAAATGAGCAGTAGGTCAATCTAACCATCAGCCTTTTAAAAGGTAAAATCTTGCAAAGAATGGTTTCATTTGGAAGCAACTTGCGGTTGATGTTTAGACCAACTCCTATGCAGATCTGAAAATTCAGGCTGTCCATTGCAACTTAAAAATGGTTTCTAGATTCTTACAAGGGCAGAATTTATATTTGTCTGTATTAGAATGACTTCATCTGCAGGCACTTTTCCTTGTCGTTAAATCAAAAACAAGACTTGATTTCGAGCATGCACTTATTATTGCCATAAAACTCACAGTATTCCGCTTCACTGCTTTTCATTCTGACAAAGTCTGAGCTTGTTCATTTGATCTTTTATTGTTTACAGCCTCATCCATTATTTCTTCACTTGTCTTAATACCACTCCATTTACCCATTTAATCACTCCTTTTCACAACCCTGTAGCTGTGCTTTTGTCCTCCAATACTGGCTCCTGAACAGCTCCAACTTTAATCGCTTTGGCAGCTATGCCTTAAGAAGCCATGGTCTGAAGTGGATAAGAGTGGGGAGGTCATATTGCAGCTTTACAGGGCATTAGTTAGGCCACTATTGGAATATTGTGTGCAGTTCTGGTCTCCCTGCTATTGGAAGGATGTTGTAAACTTGAAAGGGTTCAGAAAACATTTACAAGGATGTTGCCAGGGCTAGAAGATTTGAACGATAGGGAGAGGTTGATTAGGCTGGGACTATTTTCCCTGGAGTGCCGGAGGCTGAGGGGTGACCTTATAGAGGTTTATAAAATCATGAGGAGCATGGGTAGGGTAAATAGACATGATCTTTTCCCTGGGGTGGAAAAGTCCAAAACTAGAGGGCATAGGTCTAAGGTGAGAAGGGAAAAATTTACAAGGGACCTAAGAGACAACTTTTTCATGCAGAGGATGGTGCATGTATGGGAAAAGCTGCCAGAGGAAGCGGTGGAGGTTGGCATGATTACAACATTTAAAATGCATCTGGATGAATATATGAATAGGAAGGCTTTAGAGGGATATGAGCAAAGAACTGGAAAATGGGACTGGATCAGTTTAGGATACCTGGTCGGCACGGATGAGTTGGACTGAGGGGTCTATTTCTGTGCAGTATGACTCTATGGTTGCCTCACAGCCTCTCCACCCTCTTTCCTCCATTTGAGATGCCTCTCCTTTTACTGCATTCAAAGACACTATACAAATATAATTTATATTTTGTCCTTTCTTTCCCTCTTTACCCTCACTCCGTTGGTTTTGGCTCTGCACTAAAATCTATTAAATCTCCATTTGCTTCCAGCTCTAAGGAAAGGTCAGTGATCTGAAACATAACTCTTTTTACACACTCCACATATGCTGTGTGCCCTTGAGTGTTTCCAATGTATTCTGTTGTTACTCACGAAAGGTTGATACTGTATGCCAACCGAGAGGCAGATAATCAACAAACCTGTATTAGGTGGCTTTTGTTTGAAAGACCATATTAAACCTCGTCCTTGGTCACCTCAAGACAACAATTCACCGCATTGGATGAATTGCAAGGAGAAATATTTCATTACTTAGCTTCACTACTCTCCAGCATTGCTGCTAAATTCAGGGATGTTCTTTAAAACTGTGAGTGGTTTTGACTGGATAGACATAGAACATAGAAGAGTACAGGGTAGGAACGAGCCCTATGGTCCATGATGTTGTGCCAAACGTAATGGAAAATTAAACTAATCCCTTCTGCCTGCCATTACTCCATATTCCTCCATTCCTTGCATATTCATGTGCTTATCTAAATGTCCCTTAAACACCCCTATCGTACCTGCCTCCAGCACCATCCCTGACAGTGCCTTCCAGACTCCTATCACCCTCTGTGTAAAACTCATGCCCCCTCACATCTCCTTTAAACTTTCCTCCTTTCACCCTAAATAAACTCACCTGTGTTTTAGACATTTCAACTCCAAGGCAAAGGTCCTGACCGTCAACCCGACCTGTGAATCTCATAATTTGATAGACTTCCATCAAGTCTCCCCTCAGCCTCTGCTACTCCAGAGAAAACAACCCATTTTTTTCTAGACTCATCTTATAGCTCATACCCTCTGATCCGGGCAGCATCCTGGTAAACCTCTTCTGCACCCTCTCCAAAACCTCCACACTTCTCCTACAATGTCACGACCAGAATTAAATATAATATTCTAAATATAGCCTAACCAAAGTCTTTTCAAGCTGCACCATGCCATTCTGACTGTTTATTCAATACCCTGACCAATAAAGGCGAGCATGCCAGAAGTCTTCTTTGCCACCCTATCTACTTGCGTAGCCATACAGTGGATTTTCCCATTTGGAGGGAAAATCAGATTTAGAGTCATACACGTAAGGTAGACAGTCATAAAACCAACAGTGAATTCAGCTTCTTTACCCAGAGAGATATTAGAATATGGAGCTCATACCACAATGTGCTGTGGAGACAACTTTGAAGTTAAGAGAAAGCTAGAGAATTGTATTAGGGGTGAGTATAGATAAAGTCCAGCTTAGATGCAAAAACTATGGAATGTAAACACCAGCATATACATATTGGGCCAAATGGCTGTGTTGTAAATATTTAATGTAATCATCATTAACCTTACAATGACAAGACTGTGGGAAAACTGCTGGAAAATGGGAATAGAATAGTTAGGTGGTCAGGCAACATCCAAGGAGCAGGAGAATCGGCTTTTCGAGCATAAGCTCTTCATCAGTAATGCTTGAAGCTTCGATTCTCCTGCTCCTCGGATGCTGCCTGACCGGCTGTGCTTTTCCAGCACCACACTCTTCGATTCTGATCTGCAGTGCTCACGTTCTCCCATAGAATCTTGAGGTGGCTATTTTGGACTGGCATGGAAATGATGAACCTTTTTCTGTGCTGTCCTTATGAATCCAATTTCTTTGCAATTTGTACTATTTCCTGACCTCTAAATCCCACAATTTTTATCCACATTTTGTGTTTGAATAAGATAAATAGATAGAAGGAAATAGGTTTAAAGGGATATGGGCAAAGGACAGATACATTAACAGTATAATGTATAGTGTTATGATCCTAATAGTGACAGATAGCTTTCAAAAAGAGAATATTGTGTGTAATTCTGGTCTCCCAATTTAGAAAGGATGTTGTGAAACTTGAAAAGGTTCAGAAAAGATTTACAAGGATGTTGCCAGGATTGGAATGTTTGAGCTACAGAGACAGGCTGAATAGTCTGGGGCTATTTTCCCTGGAATGGGGGTGACCTTATAGAGGTTTATAAAATCATGAGGGGCATGGATAGGGTAAATGGACCTGGTCTTTTCCCTGAGTTGGGGGAGTCCAGAATGAGAGGGCATAGGTTTAGAGTGAGAGGGGAAAGATTTAAAAGGGACTTGAGGAACAATTTTTTCACACAGAGGGTGGTGTATGTATGGAATGGGTTGCCAGAGGAAGTGGTGGAGGTTGGTACAATTACAACACTTAAAAGGCATCTGGGTGGGTATATGAATTGGAAGGGTTTACAGGGATATGGGCCAAATGCTGGCAAATGGGACTAGATTAATTTAGAATATCTGGTTGGCACAGACATGTTAGATTGAAGGATGCTGTACATCTCTATGGCTCTAAATTTCCTGAAGAGAAAGAAAAAGGTAGGAAAGGGAAAGATTTTACATTTTAAGACATTTATGTAACAAACAAGCTCTAACTTATTAACTTATACTAACTTAATGTTAATTAACAATAAACTATTACACCAAGGTAAAGAAAAGACATTTTCCTATTGCTATCCAATACAATTGAGATGGAGCTTATAATGTCTTTTGCTGTGAACTGCACTCTGGGAGGTGCTTGGCTTTACAAAAACAATTCCACTGTTGTTTCTGCTTCAGCAGCAAGCTCACATCATTCTATTACACCGGGTCAAAATGTTCACTGACTTCCAAAGGTCATTCCACTTAAGCTTGAGTCTTGCAGCTCTGACTTCCTACAGGAAGGCACATCTCAACAACTCGTTCTTTAAAAGCCTTTCTTTTTATAACAGAAACAGAACAACTCTCACAAACACCCTGCGTTTTGTTCAATCATTCCTCCTACCTCTCCACAGCAGTAACTGCTTTTGCTTTTTCAGAGTACTTTTTGCTTTCTCCCTCTCTATGTCTCAAGAAGTACATTTCCTTTACTGTGCGGTAACTGTCACTTAACATTTCAGTCAGTAACTATTAGAATTTCTTTGTGGGTACCAGCCAGGTTACATCGACCTGCCTCTAAATGGAGGTGTCCAAATAAGAACATAGCATAAGAACTAGGAGCAGGAGTAGACCATCTGCCTCCTTGAGCCCACTCCGCCATTAAATAAGACCATAGCTGATCATTTCGTGGCCTCAGCTCCACCTACCCACCCTCTCACCATAACCCTTAATTCCTTTACTATTCAAAAAATCTATCTTAGCTTTAAAAGCATTTCCCAGATTTTATGTTTCACTTTGAATAAATAGAGACAGTTTAAAACATAATCGCCTTGTCAAGTCCAAGTGTTTGTAACAGGAGATAATCACCAATGTCAAAAGTAGTATTGCAGTTTGTAGTATTCCATGTTGTAATTCCCCACTAGTGGTGAAACCTGCAGTCACAGGATCAAAGAGTCATAGAACCCCGACAGTGCGGAAGCAGGCCATTTGGCCCATTGAGTCCGCACCGACCCTCTGAAGAGCATCCCACCCAGACCCACCTCCGACCCTACCCCTGTCACCCTGCATTTCCCATGATAAGGACTAGAATGCGTGTCTGCATTTTCAGAGGAACACGTCATTGGAGCTTGCGTTTAAGTCTCTTTTAAGGTGTGATGGGAGAAATACAAAAGGGACATAGGAGCAGTTTGATCACACAGTAGGTGGTGAGTGTCTGGAACTGTGTGCCAGAGGTAGTGCTGGATGTGAGTACAATTTCACCATTTTAAGAAAAATTTGATGATGTACATGGATGGGATAAGGATGGAGGGATATGAACCAAACACAGGCAAACGGGACTAGTTCAATTGTGAAAACTGGGCGGCATGGATCAGTTGGGCTGAAGGGCTGTTTCCATGCTGTAAACCTCTATGACTCTATGACACTAATCCACCTCGTCTGCACATTCCTGGACACTATGGGGCAATTTAGCATGGCCCATTCACCTAACCTGCACATCTTTGGACAGTGGGAAGAAACCGGAGCACCTGGAGGAAACTCCACTCAGATCATCCCCCTGGGGATGGAATTGAACCTGTGTCCCTGGCACTGTGAGGCAGCAGCACTAAGTATGTTTTTTTCTTTGAATCTTCACATTCAATTTGTGCAACAGTCTCTTTTCTACTTCGTCAAATATATACCTCCAAAAACCAGATGTGCTCTGAAACTCCACAACTTGCCTCTAATTACTATCCACTCCTCTTCCTCAGTCTTGCTGACTTCTATTGCCTGCATAACCATGTCAATTTTATCATCCTGTCTGTACGTCTGTGGTCTGTTTCTCCCTGCTCCGCCATTTTATTCAATCTTGCCGCTCTACCCTCTCTGATCTATTTGTACGTAGACTGTAGATTGTCCTGTTTCCCCGCACAGTTCAAAGATGTGCAGGTTAGGTGGATAGGCCATGCCGCATAGTGTCCAGGTATGTGTGGGTGAGGTGGGTTAGCCATGGGGAATGCAAGGTTATAGGGATAGAGTATGGTGGGGGGTGGGGGGGTCTGGGTGGGATGTTCTTGAGAAGAGTTGGTGTGGACTCAATGGGCTGAAGTCTAGACCAGAGTGGTGCTGGAAAAGCACAGCAGGTCAGGCAGCATCCGAGGAGCAGAAAAATTGACGTTTCGGGCAAAAGCCCCGTCATTCCTGATGAAGGGCTTTTGCCCGAAATGTCGATTTTCCTGCTCCTCGGATGCTGCCTGACCTGCTGTGCTTTTCCAGCACCACTGTAAGCTTGACTCTGATCTCCAGCATCTGCAGTCCTCACTTTTGCCTCATTGAGCTGAAGGGCCTGTTTTCTGCACTGTAGGGATGTTATTGACTGCAAAGCAACTTGAAGCTTCCAATGGTCATGAGAAAATTGTAACATAAATGGAAACCCTCCTTTTAAAAATTCCTTAACATGAACCATAATGATGAAAGCATCATTGAAGAGTCCTGTGTTTATATCTCCAACCCCTGGTACTCGTTTCATTTCCTAACATTACACTGTCAAGCTCAATAATATTCCCTGTTAGCTTTCCTCAGTGGTGTCAAAAATATTCACAAAGACTAAAGAAAAAAAAGATATGAACAGGGAAAAACAAAAAGAATAATTTAATTCTCTTGATTTATAAAAGAGTTAATGATGGCAAGGATTCATTTCTAAGAAACTGCTGGAATGGAATGAGGCAATCGTTATGCTCTTTGCAAGTAATTTTCCCTAAAGTGCTGCAGCAATCTTTGTCATTTCAACTGTGATCCTTCATTTGATTATTTCCAGTGGTGGCAAGATTATTAGATTAGATTAGATTACTTACAGTGTGGAAACAGGCCCTTCGGCCCAACAAGTCCACACCGCCCCGCCGAAGTGCACCCCACCCATACCCCTACATTTACCCCTTACCTAACCCTACGGGCTATTTAGCATGGCCAATTCACCTGACCCTGCACATCTTTGTGACTGTGGGAAGAAACCGGAGCAAATCCACGCAGACACGGGGAGAACGTGCAAACTCCACACAGTCAGTCGCCTGAGGCGGGAATTGAACCGGGTCTCCGGCGCTGTGAGGCAGCAGTGCTAACCACTGTGCCACTGTGCTGCCCACCATAATGTTGCAAAGTGCCTGAGACCCTAAACAGTGAAAGAAGAATAAATAAAATAATATTGATTATCAAATGTATAGAGTTCTTGCAAAATAAACAACTTTGCTTGCTTGTTGAATGTAAAGATTGCAACACATTTTTTACTGATTAACTTCTGTTGTGCTCAAGAAGATAGATGACAGTGCTTGGAAATTAAATATTCTTGACACGTAAAGGATCAGTTTTTTATGTTTTTGAATATGAGTTTCACCTTTCCACACCATGCGCCTGGTAATGAAACATGAGCCTAATGTCTGGTCCCAGTAGATAAAGTTGGGAGAACTCTTTATCCCATTCATTCTCATCTCCTGGCTTTTGCCACGTTTGGTGCAGAACCAGACAACTACAGGATGAAACTCTCTTTGAATTATCTCAGTCACGGACTAATGGTGTTCATTATGGGCTTCCTGTGGTTAACAGATATTTGGAAGCTCAGTAGTTAGCACTGTTACTTCACAGTGCCAGGGACCCGGGTTCGATTCTAGCCTCAGGTGATTGTCTCTGACGGGTATGCACATTCTCCCTGTGTTTATTTGGGTTCCCTCCAGGTGCCCTGGTTTCCTCCCACAGTCCAAAGATGTGCAGGTTGGGGTTGATTGGCCATGCTAAACTGCCCCATAGTGTGCAGGGATGTGTGGGCTAGATGGATTAGCCATGGGAAATGCAGGTTATGGGGATAGGATAGGGGGTGAATCTGCGTGGGATGCTCTTCGGAGGGTCAGTGTGGACTTGATGGGCTGAAAGGCCTGCTTCCACACTGTAGGGATTCTATGGCATCACTCGGCAATACTTCTACTATGTGCTTTAAACCCATTTTCAACTTGACTGATTTGATTTTTTTTACTCATTCATGGGATGTGGGCAGCACTGACTGGGCCAATATTTATTGCCCATCCTTAATTGCCCAGTGGGCAGTTAAAAGTCAACCAGATTGCTGTGGGTCTAGAGTCACATGAAGATCAGACCAGGTAGGGATGTAAGTTTCCTTCCCTAAAGGACAGTAGTGAACCAGATTGGCTTTTTCCTGACAATGGATTCATGGTCATCATTATTCCAGATTTCCAAATGCACCATCTGATGTAGCAGGATTCAAACCCATGTCCCCAGAACATTACCTGGGTCTCTGGATTAACAGTTCAATGATAATACCACTAGGCCATCATCTCCCCTTATATAAGCAGTGTTTCAAACACCAGTCATTCTATATTTTTGAGGTAGATGGGAGTTTATTGAAATCACCTTCTTCAGATGCATGCCTGAAGGCTGGTCCAACACTCAGTACCATGTCAACTACCGCCCACCACCCACTCGCTCACCTCCCCCCTACCCCTCACCAAACTACCACCACCCCGCCCCTCCAGACAGGTAGGCAAGGAGACAGGAGTTGCGTCCATCCCAGCTAAGTCAAGGATATAATGCCTGGGCTCTTGGTACCAATCTGATTCACACTGATTACACATCTCAGCATCCCCCATCAAGGCAGTCTGAGTTGCTATGGCAACATGCATGTTTGTAATTTGGGGCTGTGAGTAGTCATAAAGCAGATGGGGAGACATCAAGTTACATAAAAACCTATAAGATTTTATCAGAACTGGGAGAAGAATGGGGTACGAGATATCAGACTAAAAAGGATCGAGGTTAGTTATGCACAGGTGTTATCAATTCTAGAAGGAGTGAAAGTAGACAGGTCCCACGGGACGGATGGGATTTATCCAAGGATTCTCTGGGAAGCTAGGGAGGAGATAGCAAAGCCTTTGGCTTTGATATTTGAGTCATCATTGTCTACAGGTTTAGTACCTGAGGACTGGAGGATTGCAAATGTTGTGCCCTTGTTCAAGAAGGACAGCAGTGATGACCCAGGTAATTATAGACCAGTGAGCTTACTTCTGTTGTAGGAAGGGATTTGGAAAGGATTATAAGAGATAAGATTTATAATCATCTGGCAAGCAACAATTTGATTTCAGATAGTCAACATGGTTTCGTCAAGGGCAGGTCGTGTCTCACAAACCTCATTGAATTTTTTGAGAAGGTGACCAAGCATGTAGATGAGGGTAGAGTAGTTGATGTGGTATACATGGACTTCAGTAAAGCCTTTGATAAGGTTCCACATGGTAGACTGATGGAGAAAATGCAGAGGCATGGAATTGAGGGTGATTTAGCAGTTTGGATTAGAAACTGGCTTTCTGAAAGAAGACAGCGAGTGGTTGTTGATGGAAAATATTCAGTCTGGAGTCAGTTACTAGTGGTGTGCCACAAGAATCTGTTTTGGGACTACTGCTGTTTCTCAATTTTATAAATGACTTAGACGCAAGCATAGGTGGATGGATTAGTAAATTTGCAGATGACACTAAACGTCGGTGGAGTAGTGGATAATTTGGAAGAATGTTACAGGTTACAGGGGAACTTGGATAAACTGCAGAATTGGGCTGAGAGGTGGCAAATGGAGTTCAATGCAGCTAAATGTGAGGTGATGCACTTTGGGAAGAATAACAGGAAGGCAGAGTACTGGGTCAATGGGAAGATTCTTGGTAGTGTGGATGTGCAGAGGGATCTTGGAGTCCATGTACATAGATCCCTGAAAGTTTCCACCCAGGTGGATAGTGCTGTTAAGAAGGCATACGATGTGTTAGGTTTCATTTGTAGAGGGATTGAGTTCCGGAATCGTAATATCATGCTGCAACTATACAAAACGCTGCTGCGGCCACACTTGGAATATTGTGTACAGTTCTGGTCGCCCCATTACAGGAAGGATGTGGAAGCATTGTAAAGGGTGCAGAGGAGATTTACCAGGATGTTGCCTGGTCTGAAGGGAAGGTCTTATGAGGAAAGGCTGAGAGACTTGGGTCTGTTCTCATTGGAAAGAAAAAGGCAATGGGGGGGATTTGATAGAGACATACAAGGTGATCAGAGGATTAGATAGGGTAGACAGTGAAAGACTTTTTCTTAGGATGATGATGTCAGCTTGTACGAGAGGGCATCACTATAAATTGAGGGGTGATAGATTTAAGACAGATGTCAGAGGCAGGTTCTTTACGCAGAGAGTGGTAAGGGCGTGGAATGCCCTACCTGCTAATGTAGTCAACTCAGCCACATTAGGGAGATTTAAACAATCCTTAGATATGCACATGGATGATTTTGGGATAGTGTAGGGGGACGAGCTGAGAATGGTTCACAGGTCGGCATAACATTGAGGGCCAAAGGGCCTGTTCTGCGCTGTATTGTTCTATGTTCAAACATTAGAGGCAGGATGGATGATGCTTGGGGGAGGGGGTCAAAAACCAGATCATAGTTTAAGGATAAGGGACTTTTTAGGACTGAACTGAGGAGAGCCTTTTTCTTCCCACAGTCCAAAGATGTGCAGCTTCGGTGAATTGGCCATACTTAATTGCCCACAGTGTTCAGAGATATGTAGGTTAGGTGCATTAGTCAGAGTAAATGTATAGTAATAGGGGTAGGGGAATGGATTTGGGAGGGTCAGTGTGGACTTGGTGGGCCAAATGACCTGTTTCCATGATGTAGGGATTCTAAGATTCAGAGTGGTGAGCAAGGGGAATGGTTGAGGACAACACATTGTGTTTTCAAGCAGGAAGTAGATATAGTTTCTATGGCTAAAGGGGGAGGGTGAATTAGGACACTGAGCTTGATGATTAGCTATGATCATAATGAATAGTGAATGACAATGAAGAAGGGATTTGGTATTCTTGCCTTTATCAGTCAGTGCATAGGAGTTGGGAGGTCATGTTGCAACTGTACAGGATATTGATTAGGCCACTTTAGGGATACTGTGTGCAATTGGGTTTCCCTGCTATTGGAAGGATGTTATGAAAATTGAAAGGGTTCAGAAAAGATTCACAAGGATGTTGCCAGGGTTGGAGGGTTTGAGCTAAAAGGGGAGACTAAGTAGGCTGGGGCTACTTTCCCTGGAGCATCAGAGACAAGGGGAGACCTGACATAGTTTTATAAAATCAGGAGGGACATGGATAGGATGAATAGACAAGGTCTTTTCCCCAGGATGGGGGAATGCAAAACTAAACCTCTTAGGTTTAAGGTGAGAGGGGAAAGATTTAAAAGGGATCTAAGGGCCAACTTTTTCACACAGAGGGTGGTGCATGTATGGAATGAGCTGCCAGAGGAAGTGGTTGGAGGCTGGTACAATTATAATATTTAAAAAGCATCTGGATGGGTGGATGAATAGGAAGGGTTTATAAGAATATAGGCCAAATGGCACTAGATTAGTTAGGGTTGGCTGGTCAACATGGACCGAAAGGTCTGTCTCCATACTATACATCTCTATGAATGGTAGAGCAGGCTCTAAGGGGTCGAGTGGCCTACTCCTATCTTCTACAATGAGTCTCCAATTTTTCTTTCTGCCTTGTGGCTGTACAGCAATCACTCCTGCCTTTATTTGCCTTCCAATGGCATATGTTGGAAGGATTCACAGATTGCTATTTGACCTCTTTGGCCATGTTGGTGATCAGACATTCCTGGACCATCAGGACCCACAGTGGGACTTGAACCCAGAGCTTCTAGTTTAGAGTCCGGGGTGTTATCCAAGACCCATTGAGCCACAAGAGCTCCCTAAGATTATTCCAAAAGTGGCTTAATCAATGTCCTGTACAGCTGCTCTTGCACATCTTTAATGTTCTCCTCCTACAACTGGTATCCCAGCTCTCAGCTGCCTTTTAGGCTCTGGAATTCCCTTCTTAGATATTTCCTCTTCTCCCCTATCCTTTGAAACTTAAAACATTTCTCTTTGCTGAAGCTTTTGGTCATCTGTCCTAATAGCTCCTACGGTGGCAAAGGTGTCATTTCCTTTCTGATATTGCTTCTGTGAAGTGTCTTAGAACATTTCATTAAATTAAAGATGCTCTATAAATCCAAGTTGCTTTTACAATTTCCTTTTTCAAAGTCCACACATTTCATTGTCAGCTGGCTCAAAAAGCATTTTACTTAAACTTAAATCTTCATCATTCCTGTTGAAGAGCTTATGCCCAGAATGTCGATTCTCCTGCTCCTCGGATGCTGCCTGACCGGCTGTGCTTTTCCAGCACGCAATGTTGACTCTGATCTCCAGCATCTGCAGTCCTCACTTTTGCCTTAGATCTTCTTTACATTCCCTTGAATTTCTCCAGCCGCTCCAATGCAGCAGCATATGAAGAAACTGGAAATGAATTTGCCAGCAAACCAATCGGTGTATGTGGCTCACAGCAAGGAGGCCTTGCAAGTGTCTTGGCCTCACACTTGCCAACCATGGACAGGCAGAGCTCAATTTATTTAATTTAATGCTTCCTCCCCCAGACGGCAGAGAAAGATGTTTATCCAATCTGCCTCTATAATGCATCAGTTCATAACACAGCCAAAGTTGGATCTCTTTGAATCAGATTGTCAATTCCATGCCAATTTCTGCTACATAGTCAGTAGTTGTGCATTGTTGACCTACAGCCATAGAAATATCGCTTCAGATTTTCCAATCATACTTTGGCCTTAACCACTCAGCCTTCATTCAGTCAGTCAGGACTGGATTTGTATTCTAATCACATAGCTGAATGGCTACTCTGTTGAATACACTCAGTGCTCGTAAGTACCACGATTTTTCATTTGTCATCACCATGCTCTGTTCGCCAGTTCTGGCCTCTTGCATGTCACCTCAATTTTTAACGTTTTTAAGCTTCTCTTCCCATCTGAGCTCTGCACTCTCCTCCTGCCCCCAACCCCCCCATCGACAAATCTCTGATGGTGGAAACCTGAAACAAACACAAACTGCTGGAGAAACTCAGCAGGTCCGGCAGCATCTGTGAAGAGAGAAACTGAGTTAAATTGAATCATATCAGACCCCAAAACATTGTTTTCTCTCCCCACGGATGCTGCCAGACCGGTTGAGTTTCTCCAACATTCTCGGTGTTTGCTACAAATCTCTGGATTGCTGAGCCTTTTCCAGTTCATACGTAGAGTCATAGAGCCATAGAGGTGTATGGCATGGAAACAGATCCAACGGTCCAACACCAGATATCTGAAATTAATCTAATCCCAATTGCCAGCATTTGACTCATATTCCTCTAAACCCTTCTTATTCATATACTTGTCCAGATGCCTTTTAAATGTTGTAATTGTATTAGTCTTAACCACTTCCTCTGGAAACTCATTCCATATACACACAACCCTCTGCATGAAAACATTGGCCCTTAGATCCCTTTTAAATCTTTCCCCCCTCACCTTAAACCTATACTCACTAGTTTTGGACTCCCCTACCCTGGGGAAAAGACCTTGTCTATTCATCCTATCAATGCCCTTCATGATTTTATAAACCTCTATAAGGTCACCCTCCGTCTCTCCAGGGAAAATAACCCTGGCCTGTTCAGCCTCTCCCTGTAGCTCAAACTCTCCGACCCGAGTAACATCCTTGTGAATCTTTTCTGAACCCTTTCAAGTTTTCAAAGTTTGTGAAAAGATTTGTAGCTCGGGTGCTCGATGTTGTGGTTCTGTTCGCCGAGCTGGAAATTTGTGTTGCAGATGTTTCGTCCCCTATCTAGGTGACATCCTCAGTGCTTGGGAGCCTCCTGTGAAGCGCTTCTGTGATCTTTCCTCCGGCATTTGTAGTGGTTTGAATCTATGTCACCTAGACAGGGGATGAAATGTCTGCAACACAAATTCCCAGCTCGGCGAACAGAACCATAACCTTTCAAGTTTCACAACATCTTTCCTGAAGGGGGGGAGACCAGAATTTAACACAGTATTCCAAAAGTGGCCTAATCAATGTCTTGTACAGCCGCTCTTTCACATCTTTAATGTTCTCCTCTAACAACTGGTACCCCAGCTCTCAGCTGGCTTTTAGACTCTGGAATTCCCGTCTTAAGTATTTCCTCTTCTCCCTCCTCTTTCAAACTGTCATTTAAAACATATCTCTTTGCCTAAGCTTTTGGTTATCTGTCCTAATAGCTCCTACAGGGGCAACAGTGTCACTTTTTCCTGATATTGCTTCTGTGAAGTGTCATCGAATATTTCATTAAATTAAAGATGCTCTATAAATCCAAGTTGCTTTTACAATTTCCTTTTTCAAGGTCCACACATTTCATTGTCAGCTGGCTCAAAAAACATTTTTCAAAATTCACTCATGGGACATGGGTGTCGCTGGCTGGGACCATATTTCTTGCCCGTCTCTAGTTGCCCTTTGAGAAATTAGCGGTGGGCTGCCTTCATGAACTGCTGCATTCTGTGAGAAAAGTGAATTTTCAGAACCTTCAGATCATTTGATAGATATGTTTGTCCTTAATAAGTAAAGCAGATTGGCTTGAGTTGTTTGGTTTCAGGAGAATCATTAGGAAAAGATCTTTTTATTCTGTAAAATCACAAGGATTAGACAAATCAGACGAAGATTTCCTGCAGCATTGAAGAGTCTGGCTTGTGTAATCTGATTTGTCCTTGTTTTGTTGCTGTTTCTATAGTAATAGCAGGAAAGAGAGGAAATTGAGAAATTACAGACAGACACAGACCTTGCAATAACTAATATAGCAAAAAATGAAATAGATAGAAGACGAGGATAAACATTGTTTGTGAACACCCACGCTCCCTCTCATTTTTCCTGCTACTGCACAGACCTCTGACATGCATGGCAACAACTTCCAGAACCTGGGGTCAAAGTGTCCCAATATCTACTGGTTTGTGGGGACTCTACAAATTCTGCATAGTAGAATAAGTAAATAAACAGCTAGTGAAATAACATTTTAGCCCAATATCTCGGAAGGAGTTTGTGAGTCATTTTCTGTGTGATGAGGCACCATCTTTTATTTCCACCTTCCCATGGTTGATGCACCATTTATATTTTCCCCTTTCTGTGCTTGGTGCACCATTTTATATTTTCCCTTTTCTGTGCTTGGTGCACCATTTATATTTTCCCCTTTCTGTGCTTGGTGCACCATTTAATATTTTCCCCTTTCTGTGCTGGGTGCACCATTTTATATTTTCCCCTTTCTGTGCTTGGTGCATCATTTTATATTTTCCCTTTTCTGTGCTTGATACACCATTTATATTTTCCCCTTTCTGTGCTGGGTGCACCATTTTATATTTTCCCCTTTCTGTGCTTGGTGCACCATTTTATATTTTCCCCTTTCTGTGCTTGGTGCACCATTTTATATTTTCCCCTTTCTGTGCTTGGTGCACCATTTTATATTTTCCCCTTTCTGTGCTTGGTGCACCATTTTATATTTTCCCCTTTCTGTGCTTGGTGCACCATTTTATATTTTCCCCTTTCTGTGCTTGGTGCACCATTTTATATTTTCCCCTTTCTGTGCTTGGTGCACCATTTTATATTTTCCCCTTTCTGTGCTTGGTGCACCATTTTATATTTTCCCCTTTCTGTGCTTGGTGCACCATTTTATATTTTCCCCTTTCTGTGCTTGGTGCACCATTTTATATTTTCCCCTTTCTGTGCTTGGTGCACCATTTTATATTTTCCCCTTTCTGTGCTTGGTGCACCATTTTATATTTTCCCCTTTCTGTGCTTGGTGCACCATTTTATATTTTCCCCTTTCTGTGCTTGGTGCACCATTTTATATTTTCCCCTTTCTGTGCTTGGTGCACCATTTTATATTTTCCCCTTTCTGTGCTTGGTGCACCATTTTATATTTTCCCCTTTCTGTGCTTGGTGCACCATTTTATATTTTCCCCTTTCTGTGCTTGGTGCACCATTTTATATTTTCCCCTTTCTGTGCTTGGTGCACCATTTTATATTTTCCCCTTTCTGTGCTTGGTGCACCATTTTATATTTTCCCCTTTCTGTGCTTGGTGCACCATTTTATATTTTCCCCTTTCTGTGCTTGGTGCACCATTTTATATTTTCCCCTTTCTGTGCTTGGTGCACCATTTTATATTTTCCCCTTTCTGTGCTTGGTGCACCATTTTATATTTTCCCCTTTCTGTGCTTGGTGCACCATTTTATATTTTCCCCTTTCTGTGCTTGGTGCACCATTTTATATTTTCCCCTTTCTGTGCTTGGTGCACCATTTTATATTTTCCCCTTTCTGTGCTTGGTGCACCATTTTATATTTTCCCCTTTCTGTGCTTGGTGCACCATTTTATATTTTCCCCTTTCTGTGCTTGGTGCACCATTTTATATTTTCCCCTTTCTGTGCTTGGTGCACCATTTTATATTTTCCCCTTTCTGTGCTTGGTGCACCATTTTATATTTTCCCCTTTCTGTGCTTGGTGCACCATTTTATATTTTCCCCTTTCTGTGCTTGGTGCACCATTTTATATTTTCCCCTTTCTGTGCTTGGTGCACCATTTTATATTTTCCCCTTTCTGTGCTTGGTGCACCATTTTATATTTTCCCCTTTCTGTGCTTGGTGCACCATTTTATATTTTCCCCTTTCTGTGCTGGGTGCACCATTTTATATTTTCCCCTTTCTGTGCTTGGTACACCATTTTATATTTTCCCCTTTCTGTGCTTGGTGCACCATTTTATATTTCCCCTTTCTGCACTTGGTGCTCCATTTATATTTTCACCTTTCTGTACTTGGTGCATGACTTGAAAGCTTTTCCTTTCTGTGCAGTGGTGCACCATTTTACATTTACCCCTTTATTTAATATTTTCATTCTTTATGTTTTTGTTTTCCTTCCAATGTGGGTGGAATATTCCCACAAAAGAAGATCCAAACTCAAGTTATTATTTTCAAATTGCGATCGGTGGATTTTAGCTGAATAAGGGTAACAAACAACATTCAAGCAAGAGTAGAAGATAAAGATACAAATCATCTGTGACCTAACCATATGGCAGTGGAACTGCCTTGATGGGTTGAAGGGCCTCCTGATGTTCCCATGTTTCTATGGACTGTATTGTACATTGATGTGGTAGGCCTGCATATTGTGGTTGTAATGAAGTCAACCAGATGGACCTCATAAAATATGATGGGGCTGTTAATCTGGACCAATTAGGAGCCCTGGCTGATGTATAAAAATGTGAGGTGCCAGAGATACTCTGAATAAGGCAGCACTAAAGTTGAGGACTGTTCCTGTGTTAATAAAGGATGACTTGGTGTTGGCTACTGGCCTCTGTGGAGTCCTTTCATTGCCCCATAGATAAATTCTGGGAGTGAGCTCTATTCTAGTGTGTTATAGAGTCAGAGAATATGGAAACAGACACTACAGTCCAAATAGAATGTGCCAAACATAATCCCAAACTAAACTAGTCCCACCTGCCTACTCCTGGCCCATATTCCTCCAAAAGAGAAAGTAATGATTGCAGATGCTGGAAGTCTCTTCTGACTCATATCTCTCCAAATCTTTCCTACTCATGTGGCCTATCCAAATGTCTTTTAAATGTTGTAATTGTACACACATCCACCACTTCCTCAGGAATTTTATCGCACATGCGAACAACCCTCTGTGAAAACATTTGCTCCTCGTTTCCTGTTGCGTTGACTGATGATTTATTGACTTAAACCATGACCATGGCCCCTCAGAAACAGGAAATCCAACCTCTGAGAACTGGCTGTTGATCAAAGGTTGGCAGTTTTTCTAATACCAGCAGCGCCACCAGGAGCAATGGCTACTGCTGGTATTGCAGCAAGGACCACAGAAAGATGTGCTGTGTTGGAGGCAGACCAGAGGTAGGTTGGGGGCCAGGCTCGCAAATTTTACCTATGGGGGCAGGATTATCATGCCTGTTGTAGAATTCCATCCGTAGGAACAGAGGAAGCCATTTAATCTCTCAAGGTGAGGTGAGGGGTGATGGGGTGAGGTAGAGAGACTAGTGTAGACAGACTAGTGAGGGAAACTGGGTCAAAGAAGGACTTGGGGCTCTATCCCCCCACCAACCATTATAGTGAAAGTTGCTTTACCCGCTATTGGGTACAGCAATAGTGGCAGGTTTAAACTCTCAATTGCCTATTGAGTATCATCCATTGACTCACAGTGAGCAGATCACTCACATCTCTTATTCCACTTGGGGTCGGGGGAGCAGAGGACAGGCAAAAAGGCATTTCACGTCAACCCCTGCCAAATGGGTACAATACAATCCAGCTCACTGTTCCCACAATCAATATTTTCTGACCAAAATAAAACCAAGCCTTTTGCAATAACCTGAGTTTGTGAAAGATGCAACATAAAGCAATTAATTGCGAGTGAAGTACTTTTGTACTGTAGTCACTGCCAGTCACTGGCTGGGCCAACATTCCTAGTTGCCCTTGAAAAGATGATGGTGAGCTTGTGTTCTTGAACTGCTCTGGTTAGTCCATGCGCTGTAGGTTGATGCACAATGCTATTAGAAGGGAGTTCTAGAGTTTTGACTCAATGATGCTGAAGATATTTTCAAGTCAGGATGGTGAGTGGCTTAGAGTGGAATTTGCAGATGGTGCATTCACATGTATCTACTGTCCTTGGCTTTCTAGATAGTAGTGGTCAAGGATTTAGAAGGTGCTGTCTAAGGAGCCTTGGTGAACTTCTGAAGTGCATCTTGTAGATAATGCACATTGCTGCTACTAAGCATCATTGGCGAAGGGATGTGGTGTCAATCAAGTGGGCTGCTTTGTCCTGGCTGCTTTCAAGCTTCTTCACTGTTGTTGGAGCTGCACCCATCCAAGTAATTGAGGAGTATTCCATCACACTCCTGACTAGTGCTTTGCAGATGGTGAACAGGCTCTGAGGAGTCAGGAGGTAAGTTACTCACTACCCACTCCAAGATTCCTAACCTCTGATCTGCTTTCTTAATGGTGGTATTCATATGGTTAGTCTATTTCAGTTTCTGGTCAATGGTGACCCCCAAGATATTGTTAGTGGGAGATTCAGTGATGATAAAGTAATTGAATGTCAAAGGATGTTGGTTAGATTCTCTCTTTTTGGAGCTGGTCATTGTCTAGCATTTATGTGGCATAACTGTAACTGGCCACACAAGCCTGGATGTTGTGCAGATGTTGATGCATTTGGGCAAGGACTAGTTATGGGGCATCATTGTGTCACAACAAATACTCAGCGTGTGAAATAGGGTCAGTTAAACTGTTGACAAGAATGATGAGTGCTTAATGCATTTCTACTCAGTACTTAACAGATGGAAACATGCCATTTAACCAGAATTAGTGTCCTTGCGTTCCTAGAAATGGCTTCTGGTACATTCTGAACATGCTGGCCTCACCATACATCGGATAATGTATTGATGAATCTCCCTGTGTCTCATTGCTTATGCTAAAAGCTCCTAAGAGTGACCTAGAATTTCTGAGCATTGTAACTGTTCGCAACATCATATGAGAGGAAGGAAGGCCAGACCTCAGGGCTAAATATAAGTGGATGTTAATGGTGTCACTAGCAGCATCTGATAGTCCAATCAATCAATGACATCCTTGAAATTCTTACACCTTTGACCCCAAAAAGCTATTCTATTCCTCCTGTCCCAATGTGCTGAATACACAGGAGACTGCATTTGGTGAATTGAACAAGTGAATTTAATAAAACAATGCTGGTTGCTTCCTCTGCATGTGTATGACCCAATCATTAACCTCCTAATCAATAAAGACCTGTCTCAAAAGAAGCTAACAAATTGTACCATTTTGTCTGATTGGACAGATCTTCCACATGACCTACGACCTGGCAAGTGCAGTGGTGCGCATTGTTAACCTCATTGGGATGATGCTGTTGCTATGCCATTGGGACGGTTGCCTCCAGTTCCTGGTTCCTATGCTGCAGGAGTTCCCAGCTGACTGCTGGGTGTCTCTCAACAACATGGTGGTGAGTAGCTCTTGGCATACTACAAGAATATGCATCAATGTAATGTATTAGTGATTCGAACTTTGGGTACTACATGAGAGCCACATTTCATACCTGGATTTATTGTGCTCAGGTGAAGCCATTTAGAAAGGATTCAGACTAGACTCTCAAGAGGGCACTTGTGGTGCAGTCGTAGTACTCCTCCCTCTGAGCCAGGAGGCCTGGGTTCAAGTCCTACCTGCTCCAGAGTTTGGTAATAACATCTTTCAAGAAGTTGAGTACAAAGTATCTAATAGACTCATGAGAATGGTTCCAGGGATGCAGATAATTTGGAACAGTTTTCTTTGGAAAAGAGAAGATTCATAGGGGTTTAAATTGAGGTAGTCAAAATTATTAAAGGTCTTGAAGTAATAGCCAAATCTGTACTGGAAACAGAAGGAAAGACATTTTGTTTTGGCACGCGTTAAGGTTTGGTATGTGCAGCCCTTGGTAGGGTCTGGTATGTGCTGTCCATGGTAGAGTTTGGTATGTGCAGCCCTTGGTAGGGTCTGGTATGTGCTGTCCATGGTAGAGTTTGGTATGAGCTGCCCATGATAGGATCTGGTATGTGCTGCCCATGGTAGGTTTAGATTCAATCGAAGCATTCAAAAGAGGATTAGATTATTGTCTGAAAATGAGGAATGTGAAGGTTATGTAGACACAATGGTGTGGAGCACCAAGCACACTGTTCATTTGCAGAGTCACATAGACATGACCAGTGGAATGGCCTCTTTCTGTGCTGTAATAATACTGAGATTTTGGTTGCTATCAGTTTATTCAGGCATAGAGAAGTGTCATCGAAACAAGGTAAGCACTCATTTCTTTGCGCTCTTGACAATGGCTTTGAGATGACAAGAACATAGTGAGTCATCGTCACATTGGATAAGATATAAAGACACTATTTGTCTCATT
Source organism: Chiloscyllium plagiosum (assembly GCF_004010195.1). NCBI lineage: Eukaryota > Metazoa > Chordata > Chondrichthyes > Orectolobiformes > Hemiscylliidae > Chiloscyllium > Chiloscyllium plagiosum. Next base: position 5,946,887 of record NC_057749.1, read on the forward strand.
GCCTTTGCTAAAACATCCAAAAATAAATCGAAGCAGCACTTTGAGATGGGAGATCAAGGTTTTCGCTTGAAGTTTTCACCAAATACCTGAGATGAAAATGAAGAACTGATGTGCAAAGTTTTTTTTTGTACAGGAAGATACGATGGATTAGCCTTGAAAAAGAGTTGGAGCACAGCAAGGTGTGATTATCCCATGCCTGATGAGTGCCATGCTGACTGAACAGCAACTTGGTGCACGCTCTTTGTAATGATTCCTGTGGTGGTCAGCTCAAAGTGTTCTGTTGTTTGTGTTATGGACCAGACCAAACCTCTTCAGACTATTTTAAGAAGGTAGTCTATACCCCAACTTTTTTCTTATTTTAAAGGCAAATCTAACATGCTGTGTTCCAGATGCAATTTGCCTGGTCAAACTACTTGATGTTTAAGCAACACACAATTTATTTAAACATTATAGTTAAAATACAACAAAAGAAAGAAGAACTTAGAATAACTTAACCCTTTTGGAAAACTTAACCATACAAAAGATGTAGTAACTATTACTAACTAACTGTTCCAATATAGTGACATCCCATAAATGCACCCGTTGGCAAAAAGGCAAATTCATAAAAATAGATTTGTCTCACAGGTCTGTGAGGGCACACCACACCCATCCAGGCTGCTTCTATTGTTCCAAATACCCCAACGCCTCCCAAGCTGTTTACTTTATGGATCTTCATTAGCCATCCCAAACTCTGTCTTAAAATCTCTCTTTTAAAAAAAAACAAAATAATCTCTTAAAGCCACAGCATCATCACAATTGGCAACATTGTCAGCAGACCACCCTGATGTCTTTGGGGTTAGCTGCATTATCTCAAGGAAAGGGGGCCTGGTCTCTGGTATTGGCATTATATGTCATGCAGGAAGTCAACTTTATCTGGGACACTGTAAACGTGGCACAACACGAGGGAGCTTCCAAGGTTTGAAGATAATGCACTGGTGTCTTGGGTGAAAGAGAATTGAAAGTAGATTGTTTTGTCCGCATGCGGTCTTTTCCAGGCAAGCAGCCAAAAGGCAAATGGAGGAGATAGCCATTGAGGTTAATGCCAGGGGTCAAGGCCTTTGTACCTGGATGTAGTGGCGCAAAGGTCATTTGATGTCCTATCATACTTGGTCATGGTCATTGGACTCATCTTCAAATTTCATGTCCTACCAATGGCTTCATTGGCATAACAGATTCTCTGAACCTCCATCAGTCACTTGTCAACAATCTCTACCAATCTGGACTCAAGCCACTGCATGCCTTCTGTGCTTCACACTGTGGTAAACCTTGGAACTTTCACACCCTGGCTATTCAACTAAGACAGGCATGTCACCCAAACACATTCTATAATGCACATTCATACATTTCCAATTTTTTTAGAGGACAAGGCATCACGCAGTGGGAGGTGGGAGAAGCTTCCCAGATTGGGTACAAGTTTATGGGTGACCAAACCCTGATGAAAGAGGCAGGGCCAGGCATTACTTTGTCGGTGAGGCCAAATCGATTGAAGGTGATGGCATCCGCACCTCAAGCTTAATGCTCCTTGGAGAGTATGCCTACTTTGTACCAGAATTTCTTCTGACTTCAAATGTTTCAGCACGGGCCATTTACATTCTCCCTAACTCCCTGCATCCCCTCAGAAGGAATCTGTCCAAGAAGGTCAACCTGGACGGGCAGTAGAGGAGTGGCAAAAAGAAGAAGAATGATCAAGAAGCTTAATTGTTCAAGCACAGACTGTATGTGCGTGTGGATGTAAGTTTGCTCACTGAGCTGGAAGATTTGCTTTCAGATGTTTCACAACCATGCTAGGCAACATCATCAGTGAGCCTCTGGTGAAGCACTGGTGGTATGGGCCCGCCTTTTATTTATGTGTTTAGGTTGCCTTGGGTTGATGACATCATTTCCTGTAGTGATGCCATTTCCTGCGGCGATGTCACTTCCGGTTATTTTTCTCAGGGGGTGGTAAATGGGATCCAAGTTAATCTGGCTGTTGACAGAGTTCTGGTTGAAATGCCACACTTCTAGGAATTTTTGTGGGTGTCTCTGTTGGGTTTGGCCTAGGATGGATGTGTTGACCCAGGTGAAGTGGTGTCCATCCTCATCTGTATGTAAGGATCCTAGTGAGAAAGGATTATGAATTTTTGTGGCGAGTTGATGTTCATGTATCCTGGTGGCTAGTTTTCTGCCTGTTTGTCCAATGTAGTGTTTGTTATAGTTCTCATAAAACTGTCTGTATGTGTGCATGTCTGTATATGTGTTTGTCTCTGTGTGTGATGTGAATGTGTTTGTGTGTGTGTATGTGTGTGTGTCTCTGCATGTGATATGAATATGTCTGAGTGTGCCTGTATGTGTGTGTCTCTGCGTGTGATGTGAATGTGTCTGTGTGTGAGCGTGTCTGTGTGTGATATGAATGTGTGTGTGTGCGTGTGTCTCTGCATGTGACGTGAATGTGAGAGTGTGTGTGTGGGCTGTGATACAAGGCTGATCTGCAACCACAGCAGAAAGGCAAGGTCAGTGCAGGTTCCAATTTGGAGGAAATTTCATGCCTCCTCTGCTGCAGTGGACTCGGGTAAAAACTTCGACTGGGTTGACTACAAGTGAAGATTGACAGGCTCAAACACTGGAATGTTTGGGCACTGGAAAACCTGTCAGAAAGTCTGTTGGTTTCTGATGAGAGAGCATATACTGTGACCAGCCTCTCTTTGAGCAGAGATTCTCAGTGATCTTCCTTGTACAAGAGAGGACAGTGGACTGCGATGCGTGAAATCTCCATCTCTAGCATAGTCAGAGCTAGAAATAAGAAAGGTCATTTTGAATGCTTAACTTCATTGCTTGAATGCTCTGAGCTTACAGTCATGGCTGCTCCAGGTGATAGAGTTCAATGAAGACTGAAACGTAGATGCCCTGATGCAGTCTTCCTGGCTGTTCCCTGAATGTTCTGGGCATATCGAGCCTCCTACTGTGGTGCAGGCTCGAAGGGCTGAATGGTGCATCAGTTTTCTATGTTGACAGAGTGTCCATCTGCACGGTTCCTTCCCCTCCCTGTCACAGCCACTTATCCTACTTTGCATTTCACGGCGAAGACCTGCACATTTGCCCAGATCTGGGTTCAGAGATCTGTGCAGAGGACTTGAAATCAGGTGAAATGTTTCCCATCTGTCTCATCTGGGCATTTACAGGTTGAAAGAACTGCAGAAAGCTCCAAGTGTGTGTGGAAAATCTCACCCACGCCAACCTGCAACGAACCCATATGGAATTGACAATCACGTTACATCCAACTTATAGAGGTCTATAAAATCACGAGGGGAGTAAATAAGGAGAATAGCCAAGGTCTTTTCCCCAGGGTGGGGGAGTCCAAAACTAGAGATACATAGCTTAAAGATGAGAGGGGAAAGATTTAAATAGGGGCTAAGGGGCAACTTTTTCACAGAGGGGTTAGTGTGTAAATGGAATGAGCTACCAGAGGAAGTGATAGAGGCTAGTACAATTATAACATTTAAAAAATACATTTGGACAGGTACATGGGTAAGAAAGGGATATGGGCCAAGAACACCAAATGAGACTAGTTCAGTTTGGTCAAAGTTGGTTTCCATGGATGAGTTAGACCTTGCTGTTTGATTCTATTACTCTATGACTTAGCAAGCAAACCTTGGGTTTGCTTCCTCTCTGGTTCAATTAATTCAATTAATTCTGAGGTAATTAACAAGACCAATGCAAACTATACTATTCATGGGGCAAGTAACAACTCTGGTCACTTGATGATTTATGTGCTCCCTCTGATTCTTTGACTTTGCCCGGACTTCTTCCTGAGCAACCAGGTGAAAGTGAGGGCTGCAGATGCTGGAGGATCAGAGACTCCACTCTCATTCCTGAGCAAACCTCTCAAACGGTGCGCAGCCTTCCCGCCTAGCTGCCTGAGGAAAGAGCGGGGACTCCGAAAGCTTGTGGTTTCAAATAAACCCGTTGGATTACAGATATCCCCCGCTATCCCAAAGTAGAGCATTCCTATGAAACCTTTTGTAAGCTGATATGGAGAAAGAAAAGAAGGATTAATTTATCTGGAAAATTTCGCCTTTTCTCATAAAGGCGAAAATCCTCTTCGGATTTCTTTTGGTCAGTGAAAACAGGTACTAACGTAGGTCTTTTGTAAAAGCGAAGTGGGGTGAAGCGAACTTTCAAAAAACAGGGGATAACTTTATTACCCAGTGTCGTGTAATTTTTTACTTTTTCCTGACTGAGGCCTCTCCACGCAGATCAGTCACGCTAAAGCCAGGGGCTCCCCTGAATCTAGCAGGATGGGCCTTTCTCCAACTGAATCACCATGAGGGAGGAAGAGAGACAGGGTGGTGGGCCCCACATTGTCAGAGGCTGGCACTGATTCGCTGTGCAAGCTGCCTGGTCTTTGGGTAGATGTTACCGATCCCTGGCTAGTGGCTTTGCTGTTGTCGTTTTCTGCATTTGGAGCAGCTGCAGTTCCAAAGCAGCACCCCTAGCACCTCTGGGTGTCAATGAATGACTGAATTTCGCATGAATGGCCCTGCATTACTCTACGCGGCAATGTCAGAATGGATTTGCTGGTTAGTATCTTCCAGAAACGGAGCCTCTTTCAAAGGTTTCCACTTTTTCTCATTCACACTGATGGCCATTATGACACTGACCAGGCTGCTTGATAACCAGCTTGTTACACGTTCCTCTGCTCCAGCAGCCCTCATACATTTCTCTGGTACCTCTGCCAGAATCCTGATAAGCACAGGAATTAAGTGGAAGAGATAATGGCCACTGACAGGCTGCCATTTTACAATAAGCACCTTCTGTGGATGCACTGGACACTTTTTTGTAGCACTCACTCAATCAATCCTTCACCCTTATCTAAACATCTAAACATCTTCAAGGTGTTAGAGCTTCCAAGAACACAATGTGTATGTATAACAGTAACACTTTCTGGACAGGGCTTTTGAACCAAACATTATCAGACAGCGATGTGATTGGTGGACGTTTTATTTTCTCGCAGAGTCAGCTTAACTCGTGTCATCGTATGCACTATTTAACCTCTCGCACCCCTAAAAAGGAACTGTTTATTTGAACCAGAAGCTTGTGGGTAGAAGCCTAGCGATCTGAGCACTACTTCCAGATGACGTTGCTCTGAAATGCTGAGGCAGTGTTACGCTGATGGAGATATCGCCTTATGCATGAGCTGTTAAGTGATCTTAGGTAAAAACAAGGACTCTGCTGGAAACCAGAGTCTAGATTAAAGTGGTGCTGGAAAAGCACAGCAGGTCAGGCAGCATCCGCGGAGCAGGAAAATCGACATTTCGGGCAAAAGCCCTTCATCAGGAATAGAGGCAGGGTGCCTGCAGAGTGGAGAGATAAATGAGAGGGGGGTGGAAGTGGGGAGAAAGTAGTATAGAGTACAATAGGTGAATGGCGGGGGGGCAAATGAAGGTGATAGGTCAGAGAGGAGGGTGGGGGAAGGTAGCAAAGAGTACAATGGGTAAATGGGGGTGGGGATAAAGGTCAGAGAGGAGGGTGGAGTGCATAGGTGGGAAGGAAGTTCCCTGTTAGGTGATCTTGCCCACTTAGATTCCATGCTGCCAGTTAATTTTTACTCTTTGGCCAACTTCACGAGTAAACAAATAATTTGGATTTTTTTCATATTGCTCTTTATGGGAGCTTGCTGTGCATGATTTAGCTGCCATGTTTTGCCCATTATACCTTTGAGTATGGGAGTTGGGACATCACGTTGAGGTTGTACAGGTCATTGGAGAGACCTCTTTTGGAGTACTGTGTCCAGTTCTGGTCAGGTGTTCAGAAGAGATTTACCAGGATGTTGCCAGGTATGGAAGTTATAAGGAAAGGCTGGGACGTTTTCAATGGAATTTAGGGGGTTGAAGGCTGACCTTATAGAGTTTTGTAAAATCATGAGGGGTATAGATAAGGTGAATCACAGGTGTCTTTTCCTAAGGGTAGAGGATTTCAAGACTACGGGGCCATTTTTAAGGTGAATGGAGAAAGATTTAAGAAGGACATGAGGGGCAAGTTTCTGACACAGAGTGTGTTTTGTGTGGGAATGAATTGCCAGAGGAAGTGGTGAATGCAGGTATAGTTGCAACATCAGTATTTGCTGTGGAAAAGGATATGGAAAATATAGACTGTAGGGAAATAGATGGTGACATCTTGCAAAATGTCCAGATTACAGAGGAGGAAGTGCTGGAGGTCTTGAAATGGTTAAAAGTGGATAAATTGCCAGGACCTGATCAGGTGTAACATGGAACTCTGTGGGAAGCTAGAAAAGTGATTGCTGGGCCTCTTGCTGAGACATTTGTACCATTGATAGTCACAGGTGAGGTGCCGGAAGACTGGAGGTTGGCAAACGTTGTGCCGCTGTTTAAGGAGGGCGGTAAAGACAAGCCAGGGAACTATAGACCAGTGAGCTGACCTCAGTGGTGGGCAAGTTGTTGGAGGGAATCCTGAGGGACAGGATGTACATGTATTTGGAAAAGCAAGGACTGATTCGGGATAGTCAGCATGGCTTTGTGTGTGGGAAATCATGTCTCACAAACTTGATTGAGTTTTTTGAAGAAGTAACAAATAAGATTGATGAGGGCAGAGCAGTAGATGTGACCTATATGGACTTCAGTAAGGCATTCGACAAGGTTCCCCATGGGAGACTGATTAGCAAGGTTAGATCTCATGGAATACAGGGAGAACTAGCCATTTGGACAGAACTGGCTCAAAGGTAGAAGACAGAGGATGGTGGTGGAAGGTTGTTTTTCAGACTGGAGGCCTGTGACTAGTCGGGTGGCACAAGGATCGGTGCTGAGCCCTCGCATTTGTCATTTTGTCATTTACATGAATGATTTGGATGTGAGCATAAGAGTTACAGTTAGTAAGTTTGCAGATGACACCAAAATTGGAGGTGTAGTGGACAGCGAAGAGGGTTACCTCAGATTACAACAGGATCTTGATCAGATGGGCCAGTGGGCTGAGAAGTGGCAGATGGAAT
>NC_057749.1:5954339-5999997 GCF_004010195.1 Chiloscyllium plagiosum
AATGAGCTGCTAGAGGAAGTGGTGGAGGCTGGTACAATTGCAACATTTAAGAGGCATTTGGAAGTGTATATGAATAGGAAGGGTTTGGAGGGATATGGGCCGGGTGCTGGCAGGTGGGACTAGATTGGGTTGGGGTATCTGGTCGGCATGGACGGGTTGGACCGAAGCATCTGTTTCCATGCTGTATGACTCTGTTACAGCAATGACTGCATTTCAAGAAGTAATCCATTGGCATTAAAGCCTATTAGGCTGTCCTGAGGACATCAAAGGCACAACATAGATACAACTCTTTCTCTTTTCTTTTTATTTCACTAAACTTACTTTGATTGTGTATTATACAATACAGCTGGAAGATTTCTGGCAGGTATTACTAATTTCAGAGTAGAAGGTTAATATCTCATGATGTCCTTTTTCATTGTAGTGATTAAGGATCAGAAATGACTTCTACAATGTGCTTTTTTTTTTGCAATTGCTTTAGTTTTCAGCATCTTTCTGAAGTCCAAGCGCTTGAAGTCAGTTAGAAAGAGGTTTGAAAGTGACAGCAAGGATTGTAAACCCAGTTTGTTCAGGAGCTAATATGACTTAGCAAAGGCAGTTGTGATGGATGAGTGTGCCAGACTACAGACTGCAGAGTCTTTGGCAAGTGAAGCTTTCCTGAACCGGGATATGGTGGCAAAAGTAATTAATCGTGAGGTAACAATTCCATGACCCAAGTACATAGCTTCATAGAAGGACAAAGCCATCAGGTACAGGGGATGTTCTTGTGAAGTGCAGATACCTTTTGAATTGGGCATACACAGAATCCCTATAGTGTGGAAGCAGGCCTTGGCACTGTGAGACAGCAGTGCTAACCACCGAGCCACTGTGCTGCTCTGAGTCTTTGAGTTTCATCTCCAAGTCACTTGGTAGATTTTGGGAAGATTCACAGCTTTGTATGACTGACCTGGGAGCAAGTGGCTCCAGAGACACAACCATCTTTCCCGGGAATGGTTGTGGGATGCAGTCATGCCAGTCAACAGAAAGTTCCAAAGCAGCCACAGAGGCAGTCAGGTATAAAGCTAGACTACCTAAAACGCTTAATGCAATGCTGTGGAACTTCATGTCCCACACCCCTCACATTCTCTCATTAGCTCACATGCTCCTTATCCATGTCACACTCTGACAATTCCATGACCATGCCAAGATGATGTAAAAAGGTTTAGTTGAGAGACCAGTCTATAACTCCATGAAGGCTGGTGTCCCATCATCAAGTCATCCTTTATTTACACGTGCATAGTACATGACACTGACCCAGCTAGCTCTGAGCCAGCTCCTAGTATGAGCAGAACCCCTGACACTCCTGTTTATCTCTGTCAGCCAGGGCTCCCTGATTGGATCAGGTAGACAGCTCCAATCAGGGAACTCATATTCTATGAGATCTACCTGACTGACCTCATTCCAATCACTACAGCCTAAAGACTGGACTCTTGAAGCACCTGAGCATGATTCACAGACAGTTCTGGTTCATCTGTCAATTGCACAATGTTTATTTCCTCAAGTTATATATCTTGCAGGTACTTGACATTTCTATTATTGAGACTTAAACTGTCCTGATGACTGACAATGCAGTAAAAGGATTATTTTTTAAGAGAGTGGAAAATACTGAATGAATTAATGATTATTTATTTGAATTCTCTTTGGTCTTTGTTTAATTCATTCATGGAATGAAGGCATTGCTGGCTAGGACAGCATTTATTGCCCATTCTTAATTGCCATGGATAAGATGGTGATGAGCTGTGTTCTTGAACCATTGCAGCCCATGGGGTGTAGGGACATCCAATGGTGTTCTCAGATATTGTCCCAGTGGCTGTAAAGGAGCATGATAGTATTTATAGTCAGATTGGGGTGTGGCCTGGAGGGGAAAGTACTGGTGGTGATGTTCCCATCCACCCACTGCCCTTGCCCTTCTGGCTGGTGGTGTTTGTGAGTTTGGAAAGTGCTGGGTTACTGCAGTGCATCTTGTGGACAATGCACAGTGCAGCCAATGTGGGTCAGTGGTGAAGAGAGTGAAAGAGGAAAGAGGTGAGTGTGGTTCCTCTAATGTTAATCCGAAATCCTCAGGAATGGAGTCAGGAATGCTGGAATAAGGGCCTGTCTGCCATTCTAACCATGTATTAATTTGGTATTTAATTGTACTCTGGTGCATCCTATATTCATCACCTATGCTCTAACATTAGGGGCAGTTGAACTTGTTGGGTTTGGAGATGTATAACACGATTGGAGATATATGATAATAATCGCTGCATAAATAAATCTTGTATATAGACCACTTTCCGGTTAAATACTCTCCAGTTTCCTGAACTGAAATAAGTATTGATGTTTCTTCAGTGTCACTAAATAAAATCCTCAACCTCACTTTATTGAAAAGGATTGTTAAAGTTCCTTTACCTCAGGGAATGCAGTGGAAAAACAACCTTCACCTTCTCATGGATGGATAGAGAAAAGCAATGTATCATTTTCACTAAATCTATAAAATGAATTTTTTAAGAAATTTAAGTCAGAGTTAATGTAGGACTAGATTGAGGCAGGTGGGAATATTGCATCCATGATTTTGCTCAGAATAATGCAGATGGCACTAGTTTCTAAGTTTTTTTTTAACAGGTTTTACTTACAGGAGGTTGAAAGCATGGAATCCCCATTGTGTGGAAACAGACCGTTCAACCCATTGAATCCATACCGACCCACCAAAGAGCATCCCACCCAGACCCACCTCCCAACCCTATTGCTGCATTTTCGCATGGCTAACCCACCTCGTCTGCACACCCTTAGACACTATGGACAATTTAGCATGGCCAATCCACCTAACTTGCACATCTTTGAATTGTGGGTGGAAACCGGAGCACCCAGAGGAAACCCACGCAGACACGGGGAGAACCTGTAAACTTCACACAGTCAGTCACCTGAAGGTTGAATCGAACCCAGGTCCCCAGAGCTGTGAGGCAGCAGTGCTAACCGCTGAGCCACTGTGCTAATTTCTGTATTGTTGCAATCATAAAATATCTGCAATGCTCTTCAGGTCTAGCTTCCAGAAACTTCTGTGGTGTTGGTATTCTTTAGCTGTGAGTCAATGCCCAGGCCAAACCAGTCAAGCACAGTTGTCATGGATCAGTTTCTGGAATAACGTAGTCTAACTCAGAACTACTGAGCCATTCAACACCACATGACCCTTTGGGTGCTTGGCTACCCAGTATGCCTGGACGGTTTGTGACAAATGTGATATCAACAGCGTGGGTTCAGTTCTGGCACCAACTGTGGGCACCATGAAGGTCCCACCTTCCCAACCTTACCCTGTCACCTGGGGTATGGTGACTCTCAGGTTAAACTCAGCTGTCGTCCTCCCCTTCTAACAAGAGAGCAGCTCTAGGGCACGACAGCAACTTTATTTGCTGCCCTGAATTTGGAGGTTTGAAGCTTGGTGGTGGTGGAACAAGTTGAGAGTGTGTTGCTGGAAAAGCGCAGTAGGTCAGGCAGCATCCGAGGACCAGGAGAATGAAAGGTTCCTGAAGAAGGGCTTCGGCCTGAAATGTTGATTCTCCTGCTCCTCAGATGTTGCCTGACCTGCTGTGCTTTTCCAGCAACACACTCTCAACTCTGTTCTCCAGCATCTGCAGACCTCGCTGTCTCCTCGGTGTCGGAACAAGTGTCAACATTTTATCCGATTTGATTTTGTCTGTTTGTGGCTGAGCAAGGCTAATAGAGTTATGTGTAGCTTTGATAGACCACCAAAAAGAAAAATAATGTTACCTGCCCAATACATGATTCTACGCCTGAGGAAGGAGCTGAGCTCTGAAGGTTTGCAATTTCAAATAAACCTGTTGGACTATAACCTGGTGCTGTTTGATTTTTGACAAATGCAGTGAGTCATCTCCAGTATTCCAAAGGCAGTTGCAGACTCGAAAGAGACGGAGGTGAGCCAGTGTCAGTTTCCATCAGCGTGAATGTGCAAGTTGACCGTATACACGGAGATGATTTCCCTGAGAGACAGAGATCAGGTCCGAAAGCAGAGAAGGCCAGAACAGGCCATTGGGTAATTATAATGGTCATCGTACAGAGATGGAAACAAAAGCCATTAATGAATGAACACTGATATTTATAAACTGGTACGGTAAAGAATTTCGAGCAAAGTTGTGTGTGACAAATATTGCAATGTGGAATTTTAATTTGGGGGGATATCTGCCACATTTCCACGACTTGATTCAACACTCCCTCAAAGAATCTTCCTTCACAACAAAAAGCATCCTTTGGCTAATGTCGGCATATATCCAAAAGCAATTATCTTGTTGATACGCTCTCATGGGGGACCAGGCTTGAAATCAAGGCCACTAAACCTGAAATTGTCACAAATGGTAAAGATTTTATAAAAGTAAGCAAAATTTCCCAATTTACCTGTCTTTGAGACCCAGGTTGTTTATTTATGCACAGATTTGATTCTCGCTACAGATACAGTCAGTTCTTCTATAATGCAATGTTTGTATTGTTGTGTAACCCCGCATTATAGAAAAATCGCACTTCAGAAACAGTGTTTAAAGTGTTGGCGATGTAATTGCATTACAGCCAACACATGTTTTAAAAGTTTGCACTGAAGAAACAGTGTTGCTAATTGATCAATTGTGTTATGGCATGTTCATGTTGACAAAATGCATGTTATAGCAGAACAACTTGTAAACTATTATAAACCTTTTCATATAGCTCTATTAGTTAAACTTTGAACACACTAATGGAACTCTGCCTAAACACACATACAGATCGTTCTTCTGTAATGTGATGGTTGTATTCTTGTGCAACCCTGCATTATAGAAAAATCACAGGTCTCAAAGTGTTGATGACGTAATTGTGTTACTGCCAACTATGTTTTAAAAGTTTGCGCTTTAGAAACAGTGTCCCCAATTTGTCAATTGCGATACAGCAAGTTTGTGTTAACAGAACAACATTATAGCCGAGCGACATGTACAGTCAGACTGTATTTTAAAAAAAAAATTGGTGTTGTGGGTAGAGGAAAGACTGGGAAGGCGGTTCAATGATTCCTGTCCACAGGAGTTTCCAGGGATGATCCAGCTATTAGTTCACACTTACAATGTCTCTGATTTATTGGTTAAAAACTATAGCTTGCAGCAACTGATGAAAGGAATTTTTTAAAAAATAACACAAAGAACTACAGATGCCGGTAATCTGAAACCAAAACAGAAATTGCTGGAGAAACCCAGCAGCTCTGGCAGCATCTGTGGAAAGACAACAGGGTTAATATTCTGAACAAGGGTCACTAGACCCGAAACCAACACAGATACTGCCAGACCTGCTGATTTCTGTTTTTTTGTGTGGTTGAGGGGAAATGCTGGCTTCTTTCAGGCTGATAGAGTCATACAGCACAGAAACAGACCCTTTGCTCCAACCAGTTCATGCCGACCAATCTCCCAAACTAAACATGACCAACCTGCCTGCGCTTAACCCATATCCCTCCAAAATTTTTCGTTACTTATTCAAATGTCTTTTAAACATTGTAACTGTACCCACATCCATCACTTCCTCTAGAAGTTCATTCCACACACAAACCACACACTGCAAAAAGTGTTGCGGCACGGTGGCTCAGTAGTTAGCAGTGCTGCCTCACAGCACCAGGGTCCCAGGTTTGATTCCAGCCTTGGGCAACTGTCTGTGTGGAGTTTGCACGTTCTCGGTCCGGGTTCTCCAGTTTCCTCCCACAGTCCAAAGATGTGCAGGTCAGGTGAATTGGCCATGCTAAATTGCCCGTAGTGTCAGGGGTGAATATATGGTAGGGGAATGGGTCTGGGTGGGTTACTCTTTGGAGGGTCGGCGTGGACTTGTTGGGCCGAAGGGCCTGTTTCCATACTGTAGGTAATCTAATCTTGTACCTTTTTTAAATCTTTCTCCTCTCACCTTTCGAGACTAAGGGGCATAAATTTAAGGTGAGAGGAGAAAGATTTAAAAAGGACATGAGGGGAAACTTCTATACACAGAGTAGTTAATATGGGAAAGAACTGCCAGAGAAAACAATGGATGCAAATACAGTTATAATGTTTAAAAGACATTTGGATAAGTTCATGAATAAGAAATGTTTGGAGGTGATTTCACTGCAGAGAGAAGGATGACTCTATGACAGTTCCTTTCCCTCCAATGGCTTCCGACATAAAAATCCACCCTGATCAACTATCGAGAGCCAATCACACAATTGTTGACAGAAAGTCTTTGCCAGCAATAATGTGTCATCATTTCCCAGACAGTTCAGCTATGTATTGCTGACTGAATCATTATTGGTGCATACCTGCCTGGCCTCGAACCTAACTGCAACTAGACATCCCCGCTGCTTGAATCAACAACAATGTAAACAGCACTTACAATGAGTGTCAGGTAGCTTGCTTTTAAAACATCCAGTAATCCTTCAACAATCCTTGGTTTTTAAAACAGTGATTTACCCATTTCAGTCCAGAATCAAAAGTACGGAAAAGTAAAAAGATTTGGTCTTTATACTGTGAGATTCATCAATGCCATTGAAAGTAATAGAGAAACAGGAGAAGGTTATTTAGCTTCGTGAGCCTAATCCGTATTCCACCTCAATCCCAACTGCCCACCTTTTCCCTGTATCAAAGGAGAAAGAACAGTATAGCACAGGAACAGACCCTTTGGCCCACCAAGACTAGCCCGACACATGATGCCTTTTTAAACTAAATACCTTTACCATTACATGGTCTGTAGCCTTCTATTCCTCGCCTAGTCTTATTTTCCGGCTCCTCGGATGCTGCCTGACCTGCTGTGCTTTTCCTGCAACACACTCTCAACTCTGCTGTCCAGCATCTGCAGACCTCACTGTCTCCTATTCTTATATCTGCCAAGATATAAACATTCCAATGCCTCCACTACCTCCGGTGGCAGTACATTCCAGGCACTTACCACCCTCTGTGTAAAAGTTCTATCTTGCAAATCTCCTTTAACCTCTTTTTACCTTAAACCTGTGTCCCCAAGCAATTGATATTTCCCGCCCTGGGAAACAGAATCCCCATCCTTTCATACTTTTGGTGAACTAATATTAATCAATCCCAGATTGAAAATTAAAAACTCACCTCATAATGAGTTGAAATAATGGAAGAGAATTCTAAACATTTAAAGGGACAGGCTCAATTATGGATAATGAATATTCTGTCTGAGACCTTCTGCTGAAAAGCATTCTCCAGTTAACCATGAGCAATGGCAAAGGACATCCATTCTAATCCCCATATAATTTCAGCACAGGAAGATGTGAGAGGCTATTATGTAAGGCTTTGAAACATCAATGGAAATAATCCATCATGTCAGAACATAAATTTGTCAGTTTATTGTATGTAGAAATTTCTTGCCCACTTGTCAAATTAAGCTGTAACTATGAGGGGAAGTGTATAATGTATGCAGAGGAAGCTCGGCCAAAGGCAGTTTGTACACAAGTGATAAATATTAAAGTAGAAAATGATAATTAATACTATAAAGGATTTGACAAAGTGCTGGCTTTATAGAAAATTTATAACCCCTGCTTGAGGCAGTACCATGTACTGAATGGCCCAGATAAAAATACAGTCGGCATGCGACCAAAGCAAGGCCAATTAAATCAACGCATTTGCAGAACTCTTTACATCTCTGCAAGGAACTGGCTCAGCACTTTACTTATATATGTAAAGATAAGCATTGTCAGAAGTTTGAAACGTGGGATGGTGAATCGGAGGGACCATTAGATCTCAAAACAATAAGCAGGCATCTTCCAATTTGGTCATAACCTTTACTGGGAGGTGATGGCCTAGTGATATTATTGCTGTGAATCCAGAGATCCAAGTAATGTTCTGGGGACCAGAGTTCAAATCTTGCTATGGCATGTGGTGGCATTTGATTTCAATAAAAATATCGAATTGAAAGTTTAGTTATTGATTATTGGAAAAACCCATCTGGTTCATTAATGCCCTTGAGGGTAGGTAACTGCCATTCTTACCCGGTCTGGCCTACATGTAACTCCAGACCCATAGGAATGAGATTGACTCTTAAATGCTCTCTGGACAATTAGAGATGGGCAATAAATTCTGTCCTAATCAACGACGCCCACATCCTTTGGATGCATATTTTAAGAACTCCAAATTCAGGGTGAAATGAAGAACACAATCCTTCTCTGTAGAGGCAACAGCCCTCCAAAAGTGATTTTCCCTAAATTGACCAATTATTGGCTAGAGAGTGGAAAATGATGGTAATATCACTGGACTCATTGCACAGAGGCCCAGATTAATGCTCTGTTGACAAAAGTTCGAATCCCACCATTATTCATGGAATATAAATGCAATTCAGAGATCTAGAATGTAAACATTTGCCTCAATAATGGAGACCATGAAAACCAATGTCACTAGTTTACTAATGCCTTTCAGCGAAGAAAATCTGCCGTTCCTACATAGTCAGGTCTATATATGACTCCAGACTCTCAACAATGTTATTTATTCTTAACTGGCCTCCAAAATGCCAAAGCAAGCCAACCAATTCAAGGCCAATTGCAAATGAATAACAAATGCAGTCATTGCCGACACTGACTGCTTCCATCAAAAAGAATAAAGGAAAATGTTACATTTAGCCTCTAACATTGGCTTTCAGTACCCTTTAGTGCCTTTAGCATAGTGTGGAATCAGGCCATTTGGGCCCAACAAGTCCACACCGACCCTCCAAAGAGTATCCCATCCAGACCCATTCTCCTACCCTATTACTCTACATTTACCCCATGACTAATGCACCTCACCTACACATCCCTGGACACTATGAGCAATTTAGCATGGCCAATTCACCTAACCTGCACATCATTGGAATGTGGGAGGAAGCCCATGCAGACACAAGGAGAACATGCAGACTCCATACAGGCAGTTTCCTGAGGCTGGAATTGAACCCAGGTCCCTGGCACTGTGAGGCAGCAGTACTGACCACTGAGCCACCACCTGCTGACTGACTGCAGTATAGTTGCCCATCTCAGTACCTAGAATATAGAACATAGAACATTACAGCGCAGTACAGGCCCTTTGGCCCTCGAAGTTGCACTGACCTGTGAAACCAATATGAAGCTCATCTAACATACACTATTCCTTTATGTTTATCCAATGACCATTTAAATGCCCTTAAAGTTGGCAAGTCATTCCATGCCCTTACTACTCTCTGAGTAAAGAACTTACCTCTGACATCTGTCTTATATCTATCACTCTTCAATTTAAAGCTATGTCCCTTCGTGCTAGCCATCACCATCTGAAGAAAAAGTTCCTCACTGTCCACCCTATCTAATCTCTGATCATTTTGTATGTATCTACTAAGTCACTTCTTAACCTTCTTCCCTGTAATGAAAACAGCCTCAAGTCCCTCAGCCTTTCCTCATAAGACCTCCCCTCCATACCAGGCAACATCCTGGTAAATCTCCTCTGCAGGGAGAAAGTGAGGACGGCAGATGCTGGACGCAGGTGCTTCATTCCTGATGTAGGACTTATGCCCGAAATGTCGATTCTCCTGCTCTTCGGATTCTGCCTGACCTGCTGTGCTTTTCCAGCACCACACTCTCGGACACAAATCTCCTCTGCACCCTTTCCAATACTTCTGTACCTGTTGCCATTAGAGGCTCAAAGTTCCGCCCAGTGTACCTGAACAAGTAAATGCAGCAAGGATGTTCCCGTTGATCGGATTGTCCTGAACAAGGGGAATCACAGTTTAATGCTATCTGGATTCAGAATTGGCTGGGCCTGCAGGTCAGTGTTGAGTGGGGTCCTGCAGGGCTCTGTTCTTGGGCCTCTGCTCTTTGTAGTTTTTATAAATGACTTGGATGAGGAGGTTGAGGGGTGGGTTAGTAAATTTGCAGATGACACAAAGGTTGGAGGTGTCATCGATAGTATAGAGGGCTACTGCAGGCTGCAGCGCAATATAGACAGGATGCAAAGCTGGGTTGAGAAATGGCAGATGGAGTTCAACCTTGATGAATGCGAAGTGATGCATTTTGAAAGGTTGAACTCGCATGCTGAATATAGGATTAAAGACAGGATTCTTGGCAGTGTGGAGGAACAGAGGGATCTGGGTGTGCAAGTTCATAGATCCCTTAAAGTTGCCACCCAAGTGGATAGGGTTGTTCAGAAAGCATATGGTGTTTTGGCTTTCATTAACAGGGAGATTGAGTTTAAGAGCCACAAGGTTTTGCTGCAGCTCTACAAGACCCTGGTGAGACCACACTTGGAATATTGTGCCCAGTTCTGGTCACCCTACTATAGGAAAGATACAGAGGTTTTGGAGAAGGTGCAAAGAAGGTTTACCAGGACACTGCCTGGACCGGAGGGCCTGCCTTATGAAGAGAGGTTGAATAAGCTCGGACTTTTCTCTCTGGAGAGAAGGAGGAAGAGAGGAGACCTGATCGAGGTGTACAAAATCATGAGTGGAATAGATAGAGTGAATAGCCAGAGATTTTTCCCCAGGGCAGGATTGACTGGTACGAGGAATCATAGTTTGAAGATATTAGGAGGAAGGTATAAAGGAGACATCAGAGGTAGGTTCTTTACACAGAGAGTTGTGAATGAATGGAATGCATTGCCAGCTGTGGTGGTGGAAGCAGAGTCATTGGGGACATTTAAGCGACTGCTGGACATGCACATGGATAGCAGTGAGTTGAGGGGTGTGTAGGTTAAGTTACTATATTTTACATTAGGATCAAATCTCGGCACAACATCGTGGGCCAAAGGGCCTGTTCTGTGCTGTACTTTCCTATGATCTATGTTCTACATACAGGGTTGGCCATTTAGGACTGAAATTAAGAGAAATTTCTTCACCCAGAGAGTGGTCAGCCTGTGGAATTTTCTGATAGCGGTTGAGGCTAAAACAGTGGATGTTTTCATGAAGGAGTTAGACAGGTACATAGTTTAGTGAAGAAGGCATTTGGTATGCTTTCCTTCATTGGTCAGAGCATCGAGTATAGGCATCGGGAGATCATGCTGCAGCTGTACAGGACATTGGTTAGGCCACTTGTGGAATGTTGTGTGCAATTCTGGTCTCCCTCCTATTGGAAGGATGTTGTAAAACTTGAAAGGGATCAGAAAAGATTTCCAAGTTGGAGGGTTTAAGCTACAGGGAAAGGCTGAATTGGCTGGGACTGTTGTCCCTGGAATGTCTGAGACTGAGGGGTGACTTTATTGAGGTTTATAAAATCATGGGGTGTATGGGTAGGGTAAATAGACAAGGTCATTTCCCTGGGGTGGGAGAGTCCAGAACTGGAGGGCATAGGTTTAGGGTGTGAGAGGAAAGACATAAAAGGGACCTAAGGGCTAACTTTTCCACACACAGGGTGGTGCGTGTATGGAGTGTCAGAGGAAGTGGTGGAGGTTGGTACCATTACAACATTGAAAAGGCATCTGGATTGGTATATGAATAGGAAGGGTTTAGAGGGATATGGGCCATGTGCTGGCAAATGGGACTAGATTGGGTTGGAATATCTGGTCGTCATGGATGAGTTGGACCGAAGGGTCTGTTTCTGTGCAGGGCATCTCTATGGCTCTGTGACCTAGCTTTTGGTGCTAAGGGCATGTGAGAAGCATGTGAGGAGATTGTAGGAATAGGGCACAATGTTGGAGACATGATCATACTGAATGGCGGAGCAGGCTTGAAGGGTCTACTCCAGCACATACTTTCTATGTATCCTTGGGGTTGTTCGCTGATAAGATGGTTTTAATAAAAGCCTCAGGACAAGATAACTCTGGAGGACACTGGTATTAAGATTACCCTTGTAATGCTTTCCAAAATTATGGAAAATTTATTTACCGGGAATTAATTATACCACACTGCTCAATGTGAAGAAAGAACTTGTATTTTTAAATTGAGTTTTACATGTCCACAGGATACCTCCAAGGGATTTACTGCCAATTATGTACTTTACAATCTTCCTTCAGCCTCCGTGAAATATAAGGCCCAGAAAGGGTTACTTAGAATTTAGAATTAGAATTAGATTGTTATTGTCACATATACTCAAGTAGAGTATAAAAAAGATAGGTGGAGGCAAAACTATGGTAATTTGAATGGGAGATCGGGAATTTTAAAATGGAGGTATTTCCAGATGGAGTCAATGCCACATGGCATGATGGATGAACAGAACTTGGCATGAGGAGGGATTGGGCAGCACAATTATAAATGACCTCATGATATGAAACATGGTAGATGGGAGGTCCTTGTTCTCATCCAAGATCAGCTCTGGGAATTTCTAAGGTGTTTACTTTGTGATGCTGGCACCTTTAACGTTTACTTCTGAATTCAGCCGGCAGATTGGCAAGAGACCGAAAGAAACATTCCCAGCACAGATTTGGAGTGAACTTTCATATTGTTTCAAGCTCATTTGAACTCCTCGAATCACGAAACCAACAATTCTGTCAAAGCATATTACGTAGAGTCTCCCAGAACCATTTGCCAATATTTCATAGAATCAAACGCGAGTTAAAACATAAAATGGGGAGGTGCTGGAAAAGCATAGCAGGTCAGGCAGCATCCGAGGAGCAGGAGAGTCGACGTTTCGGGCAAAAGCCCTTCATCAGGAACATGTACTCATACATGAGTACGGTGAAAGGTGTATAATGTTGCCATTTCCGGCGCTATCTTAGGTACAAAGGCACCTAAGTACAAAATAATAGTTAGAAAAATAAAGAAACAAAGTTAAAAGTTAAACATTACAGTCCCTTTTTGTGTAAAGCTGCCTTGTGGAGCCCATTCTTGTCAAAACCACTTGTGCGTTATCTGTCTAAAGAATGGTGTTACCTGCGTTGCCATGGCTCAGACCTTGCAGACAGCTGTTTCTGCTCCAGCACTGTCACTGTGTCAGAAACATGGTGAAAATCATATGAAAGGGATCACTGCTGCCCTTCTGATTGAGTTATAGAGAAGGGAAGAGAAGCTGCAAGGATATTGCAAGCTCATGAATTTTCCATCACCTTTATAAGCTTCAACTGTCAAATTATCAAATTATCAAATCCAACTGTCACAATGTACACTGGAGAGCCCTCATCCATGAATTAATGATCTTCTCTTAATGTTCTTGCCTACATTACCACAGTGACGATCCTTCCAAAGTATTTAATCGACTGGAAGGTGCTTTGGGACTGCCTGAGATTGTGAAAGGTGCTTTAGAAAGGCAGGTTCCTCCTTTTTGTAAGAACTCCATGTGTGGTGAGCTGTTGGGAGGTGGAGGGGGTGGCGGCAGGTTGGGGGGCGGAGGGATTGTTGGGGGAGTGGGGTTGGTGGGTAGGTTGAAAGATCCCGATGGATGAGCACCAACATCCATGGAGCTCTGTGCTATCAGCTCCTGACTGCATGTGAAATTTCTACTCATAAAAGAAGACAAACAAAATTATTAAAAGTCAAAGCTTGAAACACTACACATGCCGAATCTTTAAAGAAAAGGCAAATATAACAGGTGAGGCTTGGGGTAATATTTTGAGATGCTTGTTAACAAAGGCTTATTTATCTAAACAGCTCACCCCATGTATTTTATTAAAAGAACAAACTGATTGTTTTTGTCAGTTGATTCACGCCCATTGTTCCTCTAAAGTGAAAAGAATGGCTTTGTTCAATTGTGAAGATCTTCTGTTTTTACAACAGAGATCTATGCAGTGTTCATTTCTTCCTGGACAATTGCCATTTTATGTTGTATCTCGCGTTTGATTCTATGAAATATTGGCAGATGTGTCTGGGAAACTCTACGTGTTCTGCTTTGACAGAAGTGTTGGTTTCGTGACTTGAGGAGTTCAAATGAGCCTTGAAACAATACGAAAGTTCACTCCAAATCTGTGCTGGGAATTTTTTTTTTCGGTCTTTTGGCACCCTGCTGGCTGAATTCAGAAGTAAACTGTATTTCCGTCAACGTTAAATGTGCCAGCATCGTAAAGTAAACACCTTAGAAATTCCCAGAGCTGATCTTGGATGAGAACAAGGACCTCCCACCTACCACGTTTCATATCATGAGGTCATTTATAATTGTGCTGCCCAATCCCTCCTCATGCCAAGTTCTGTTCATCCATCACCCCGTGTGGCATTGGCTTCGTCCAGAAATACCTCCATTTTAAAATTCTCTCTCCCATTCAAATGACTATAACTTTGCCTCCACCTATCTTTTTCATATTTTATAATGGAATGGTGATCATTACCTTCAGTCAGGCATTTGACAGGTTCCTCAAGACAGACTGGTAAGCAAGGTTAGATCTCATGGAA
Organism: Chiloscyllium plagiosum; assembly: GCF_004010195.1. Lineage (NCBI taxonomy): Eukaryota > Metazoa > Chordata > Chondrichthyes > Orectolobiformes > Hemiscylliidae > Chiloscyllium > Chiloscyllium plagiosum. Next base: position 5,968,602 of record NC_057749.1, read on the forward strand.
TACAGGGAGAACTAACCATTTGGATACAGAACTGGTTCGAAGGTAGAAGACAGAGGGTGGTGGTGGAGGGTTGCTTTTCAGACTGGAGGCCTATGACCAGTGATGTGCCACAAAGATCGGTGCTGGGTCCACTACTTTTCATCATTTATATAAATTTGATTTGGATGTGAACATTGGAGGTATAGTTAGTAAGTTTGCAGGGAGAAAGTGAGGACTGCAGATGCTGGAGATCAGAGCTTAAAAATGTGTTGCTGGAAAAGCGCAGCAGGCCAGGCAGCATCCAAGGAGCAGGAGAATCGACGTTTCGGGCATAAGGCCTTCTTCAGGATTCCTGAAGAAGGGCTTATGCCCGAAACGTCAATTCTCCTGCTCCTTGGATGCTGCCTGACCTGCTGCGCTTTTCCAGCAACACATTTTTCAGCTTAGTAAGTTTGCAGATGACATCAACATTTGAGATGAAGTGGACAGCGAAGAAGGTTACCTCAGAGTATAATGAGATCTTGATCATGTGGGCCAATGGGCTGAGAAGTGGCAGATGGAGGTTAAATTAGATAAATATGAATTGCTGCATTTTGGAAAATCAAATCTTAGCAGGACGTATACACTTAATGTTAAGGTCCTGGGGAGTGTTGTTGAGCAAAAAGACCTTGGTGTGCAGGTTCATAGTTCCTTGAAAGTAGAGTCACAGGTAGATAGGATAGTGAAGGTGGTGTTTGTATGCTTTCCTTTATTAATTAGAGTATTGAGTACAGGAGTTGAGAGCTTGTGTTGTGGCTGTACAGGACATTGATTAGGCCACTTTTGGAATGTTGCATGCAATCCTGGTCTCTTTCCTATCAGAAAGATGTTGTGAAACTTGAAATAGTTCAGAAGAGATTTACAAGGTTGGAGGATTTAAGCTATAGGGAGAGGCTGAATAGGCTAGTGCTGTTTTCTTGGAGTGTTGAAGGCTGAGGGGTGACCTTATAAAAGTCTATAAGATCATGAGGGGGATGGATAGGATAAATAGACAAGGTATTTTCCCTGGAGTGGAGGAGTTCAGAACTAGAGGGCATAGGTTTAGGGTGAGAGGGGAAAGATATAAAAGGGACCTAAGGGGTAACATTTTCACACAGAGGGTGGTATGTGTATGGAATGAGCTGCCAGAGGAAGTGGTGGAGGCTGGTACAATTTCAGCATTTAAAAGGCATCTGGATGGGTATATGATTAGAAAGGGTTTAGAGGGATATGGGCCAAGTGTTGGCAAATGGGACTAGATTAGTTTGGCATATCTGATCGGGCTGGATGAGTTAGATTGAAGGGTCTGTTTCAGTGCTATCCATCTCTATGACTCAATTATTCTACTTGCAAGGCCAGCATTTGCTACCCAACTCTAATTGCCATTGAACTGGGCAACTACGATTCATCCCCATCGCCACTGGTCTGGGGTCACATGTCAGTCAGAGTTGATAAAGACAGCAGATTTCCTTCCCGAAAGGACATGAGCAAATCAGGTGGGTTTTCACCACAATCTGGTAAAACTCAATGAATTTATGTAATTGATGGTTTTTGTCATGTTCCCATGACTAGGTGAGAGGGTAAAGATTTAAAAGGGATTTAAGGGGCAACTTTGTCACACAGAGAGTGGTGCGTGTATGGAATGAGCTGCCAGAGGAAGTGCTGGAGGCTGATAGTAATACAACATTTAAAAGACATCTGGATGGGTATGTGAATAGGAAGGGTTTAGAGGGATATAGGCCAAATGCTGGCAAATGGGACTAAATTAATTTAGGATATCTGGTCGGCGTGGATGAGTTGGACTGAAGGGTTTGTTTTTGTGTTATACAACTCTATTTCTTTATGACTAAGTTCAGATTTATATTCTAGAATAATTAATTGATTTTAATTCCACTAGTATTGGGATTTGAACCCACGGCCACACAGCCTTAGCCTGGATCTCTAGGCCACTAGCTCATTGACATTGCTTTTATGCCATCACCTCAAAAAGAGGTGGGAACTTTGAAGAAATGCATGTTTCCTTTTCAAAATGCCAGCGTGCCACTAATACAGACAATACGTGCCTCTGGACTCAGCTAAAATGTCTGCCCGATGACTCAGCGATGCTGAAGTTTCGATAAAAAGTCAAACATTTAATAAATAAATAAACTTTTTGCTGGGTCATTAGCAGCAGGTATGAAGGAAACTATGTGGTTCAATTCCTTGTGCTTTTGACGAGAGGCACGTGACTGTGTGAGGTCTGTCACGTAACCTCACACAGTCTTGGGGAAAGAACAAAGGATAACAAACAGCCTGCCTGCACAGTGTCAGAAATGCAAATACTTCAGATCCCTGGTAGAAGTGATGTGTGACAGGTGATCACAATCTGCTTTGCTGACTCCTGATAGCCACGAGGCGTCTAAAAAAAAGCAGAAAATGAGAACTGCTCAGTGCCTCTGCTCCTGAGGTGGCATTCTCTTTGTCAACGCTGTACAATGCTTGCTCGAGGTCAGGTGGTGCAGAGAGTTGCAGGCCTACCAATGGGGCTGAAGTTCAAGTTCCATCTCAGGACTTGATGGATATGGGATGTCATGTGGCCTAATACATTGCATTATCAGCCCCGAAGACCTTATGAACCAACCATGCCTAGTGATAAGCTTGGGAGAGTTTCCTGGACCAGTCAGCACCCATGCAGAAACTGCAACACAATGGCTTCCATGGGTTTGAAGGTTCTTATTGTGAGCAAGTACTCCCTTTATTTTGAGGGGATTACCAGACACACCAATGATTTAGGGGGCGCTAACCGCATGAAATCAGTCAACGTTTCACCAATAAGGGGCAATGGTTAGAAATACTGGAAGGAATTCGCTAACCATTGTTTAGAACTTGTCCATCAAGTTGCATTAGCCTTTCATACACCCATGTCGTATTGTTGAGGTACAGGGACAGCAGACAGGAAGGGAAAGGAAGAAAATCCTGTTATCCAGATCCCATTACCTCATGTGTCCAAAGATGTGGTCAGTCACATGAAGGCCCAGAGCTGTTGCTCACAATTCTGATTAGATGTCACTATCAAGTCAAAGGACCACCGATCAGATTGAGGGACAGTATGCAGCATGGAGAGTATGTGGTTTCCCTGGGCCAGGAGGAGGGGATACTGTGAATTTCTAAAATATAACAGGGCAGCACATTGGCTCAGTGGTTACCATTGCTGCCTCACAGGGGCAGGGAGATGCTTTCGATTCCACCATCAGGTGACTGCTTTTGTGGAGTTTACACGTTCTCTCCGTGTCTGCGTGGGTTTTCTCCAGGCGCTCCGGTTTCCTCCCACACTCCAAACATGTGCAGGTCAGGTGGATTGGCTGTAGGAAATGAAGGGTCACAGGAACTGGTTGGGGTGCTCCTGAGAGGGCCAGTGTGGACTCAATGGGCTGAATGACCTGCTTCCACACTGTAGGGATTCATAGAATTATAGAATACCTACGTAGTGGGAACAGGCCATTTGGCCCAATAAGTCTATACCAACCCTCTGAAGAGTAAACTTCCCAGAACCATTCTGCTATCCTATTACTCTGCATTTACCCATGACTACACATCCCTGAACACTATGGACATTTTATCTTGGCCAATTCACCTAACCTACACATCTTTGGATTGCGCATTTTTATTACCCTTTTTTATGGTAATCTTTGGAATGTAGTCACTGTTATAATTTAGGAAACCCTGCAATAAGTTTGCACAGAGCAAGGTGGCACATATGAAATAATGCCTAGTTAATCTGATTTAGCATTGTTGGTCGAGGGGTAAATGTAGACCAGGATAATGAGGAGAACTCTCACTCTTGTAAAAATACTGTGGTATCTTGCTCATTGACCTGAAAGAGGGTCGGTTAGCTCAGTTGGCTGATTTGTAATGCAACGTGACACCAACAGCAGGATTTGATTCTCACACTGCCTGAGGATATGGTGAAGATCTCACTTTCTCCACCATTTTCTTCACCTGAGGCATGGTGATCCTTGAGTTAAACCACCACCAGCTGTGTCTTGCTCTCTAATGAGAGGGCGGGACAATGGCTGCTTTATCTATTCATCTGAAAGAGGGTTTGGGCTTAGGTTTAGTCTCTTACCTGACAGGAAAACCTGCCCTCAGTACTCAGAATTTTGCCTTTGATATTGTACTCCGGTCTGATAGCTGGTTGAGATGGATCAATATTATTGCACCAAAACATAAGCTAGGAGAAAGTGAGGAGTGCAGATGCTGGAGATCAGAGTCGAGAGTGTGGTGCTGGAAAAGCACAGCAGATCAGGCAGCATCCAAGGAGCAGGAGAATCGACATCCGGATGAAGGGCTTACACCCGAAACATTGATTCTTCTGCTCCTCAGCTGCTGCCTGATCTGCTGTGCTTTACCAGCACCACACTCTTGACCAAAATATAGGATCAGGGTTAGCCGAGTAGGGATAATATTCCCAAACATCATATGTGTGATGAGGTAGAGGTCCAACTGACAACAGGGACCTCTTGTTGATCCCTGCCTCAAGTCCTGAGCATGGGGTTGTTTGTATAAAGGTGGGTCTCTGACCTTGAGACCAGGAGGATATGAAAAGTGACTTCAGAGAAGCATGTGCGGAAGCTGGAAGTGGGGGACGAAGGGAGTAGTGTGAGGTGAATGGGTGGGGCTGCTGAATTCAATTGCAAGAGCTGTCCCTTTAAGATTGTTGAACTCAGTCCACACCAGGATCAAATCGTGCCTCCCTTCTTCGCACAGAATATGGAAGCTGCCAGTTTAGGATATCTGCTAAAATGCCCACACATCGATCTGAAGAGAAGCTGAGAGGTGTCCTGCTAACACCTCCACCCTCCTCCAACATTATGGAAAGAGTATTCGGTAATTCTCTGTTTAACCGAATACTGCCACCTTCCACCCAAATGAAAAGAAAAAAGCAGATAGAAATTCAGATGCTTGAGAAGGGAGAAAAAAGGTTAAGTAGGAAAGAAGAGGAGAAGATAAGATGCAATAGAGATGCATGATTCAGCAGTATTAAACCATCAGAGACATGAACAGGGTGGGGCTATTTTCCCTGGAGCTTCGGAGGCTGAGAGGTGACCTTATGGAGGTTTATAAATTCATGAGGGGCATGGACAGGGTAAATAGTTTTCCCTAGGGTAGGGGAGTCCAAAACCAGAGGTTTAAAGTGAGAGGGGGAAAGGGACCTAAGGAGCAACATTTTCAAGCAGGGGGTGGGTGTGTGTATGGAATGAGCTGCCAGTGGAAATGATGGAGGCTGGTACAATTATAGCATTAAGAATGCAACTGGATGGATATATGAATAAGAAGGGTTTAGAGAGATATAGGCCAAAAGCTGGCAAATGGGACTAGATTAATTTAGGATATCAAGTTGGCATGGCCAAGTTGGATCAAAGAGTCTGTCCCTGTGCTGTACATCTCTATAAAGCTACATTTCCCAAAAGTACTATGGCTATAACAGGAAATCAGAGGATGGGATATCTTCAGTGAGAAACTCATCTCCCCTACCCCTAGAGCTTGTTCACTACCAACAAGGCACAATTGAAGGATTGTGGAAGAATACTGGCAACTTTCCTGGATGGGTGCAACTCTGTTTAGATTAGATTCCCTACAGTGTGGCAACAGGCCCTTCGGCCCAACAAGTCCACACCAACCCTCCGAAGAGTAACCCACCCAGACCCATTTCCCTCTGACTAATGCACCTAACACTATGGGCAATTTGGCACGGCCAATTCACCCGACCTGCACATCTTTGGACTGTGGGAGGAAACCGGAGAACCCGGAAGAAACCCACGCAGACATGGGGAGAATGTGCAAACTCCACACAGATAGTCGCCCTGGAATTGAACCTGGGTCCCTGGTGCTGATAGGCAGCAGTGCTAACCACTGAGCCGAAGATCGACATCATCCAGGATGGCCCACTCACTCTCTCCGTCATCAGTGCACAGTGACAGTGCTGAGTACCACTTACGAGTTGCAATGCAAGAACTCACCAAGGCTTCTGACTAACATCTTTCAAACCTGCGACCTCGACCCCCTGGAAAGACAAGGTCTGCAGATGCATGGGAGCACTAACACCAGCCAACTCCCCTCCAACCACACCCCATGCTGACTTGGAACAGTGTCAGTGCTGTTGCTGAGTCAATCTTCTACACCTCCCTTTCTCACAATGTTATAGGTAAACTGCACCACATGGACTGCAGCAGTTCAAGAGGTGACTCACCAACAGCATCTCAAAAATGATCTCAGGATGGATGAAAACCATCCTGGCTTAGCTGTCGATATTCACTTCCCACGTTAGAATTAAAAAACTAATTTCACTGAGATTGTTTGCCCACTAAACAATAGCAAATACACTTCATGACTACTTTACTGATTGTCAGGCACTTTGGTGAGAGTTCTGATGACATGATGGTGAATGTAAGTATCTTTCTTGCATAATTATATGGCTCAACTGCATGCTAACTAAATTGCTAAAGGCTCTCTCACACAATCCGGGTGTACACTTTATAACTACTTGACAAGGTGGAGGAGGCTATTTTCCAAAATATTTATGGTGCTGCAAATGTCTTCGGCATTTTGATTTCTTGTAGAACATAAAGGCTTTGTGCCAGCGCTGTTGGATAAAAATTCATTCATTTACAAAGTGTGCACTCATCATTAATTACAGACACCCCCAAGGTATGATTTCACAGGTTCGCTTCACCCTCTGCTTTACATGAAACAAGGACAGTGTCTTCAGAAACAAACAAGTTAACAATGATTTAGATTAGATTAGATTACATTATAGCGTGGAAACAGGCCCTTCGGCCCAACAAGTCCACACCAACCCGCCACCCACCCATACCCCTACATTTACCCCTAACCTAACACTACGGGCAATTTAGCATGGCCAATTCGCCTGACCTGCACATCTTTGGACTGTGGGAGGAAACCGGAGCACCCGGAGGAAACCCACACAGACACGGGGAGAATGTGCAAACTCCACACAGTCAGTCGCCTGAGGCGCGAATTGAACCCAGGTCTCAGGCGCTGTGAGGCAGCAGTGCTAACCACTGTGCCACCATGCCGCCCATGGTGCTGCATGAAGATGCTTGTTATTTGTGGAGGGAGATGCAGTCGGTTCTGCTATTATGCAGTAGTTCCATTCCCGTGCAAAACCATGTTATAAGAAAATTGTGTAATCGTAGCACCATTTAAACTAATGGGGCCGGAATCACATCCTAACCAATACATGCTTTAAAAGTTTGCACTTTAGAAACAGTTAATCGTGTTATAGTGAATTTACATTAACAAAACACGTGTTATAGCAGAACAACCTGTACAAGAGGAGGCTTAGATATATAAAGTACCTTTCTCAACCTCAGGATGTTCTGTCAATGGGCTTATAAAATCATGAAGGGCATGGAGAGGGTGAATAGCCAAGGTCTGTTGCATAGGGCAGGGGAAGTCCAAATCTAGAGATCACAGGTTTAAGGTGAGAGGGGAAGGATTTAAAAGGGGCCTGATACCTTTTGCACACAGAGGGTGGTGTGTGCATGGAATGAGTTTCCAGAGGAAGTGGTGGTGCAATAATAATATTTAAATGAATAGGAAGAGTTCAGACCTGATGAAGAGTCTTCTAGACTTGAAACATAAGCATGCTTTTGCTCCACGGGTGATGTCTGACCTGTTGTGATCTCCAGCACTTTCTGTTTTCAGTTCGGATTCCAACATCTGCAGTAATTTGCTCCAACAGAGTTTAAAGGGATATGGGCCAAATGCTGGCAAATGGCACTAGGTTAATTTGAGGTGTCTGGTCAGCATGGACTGGTTGGACTGAAGGGTCTGTTGCCATGCTGTATAACTATGACTCTAAGTACTTTAGAAGCACAGTGACAGTTGTAACCCTAATGCAATTTGTGTTCTAGAGGTATGATAATATCCAGGTTGGTTAGCAATGATCTAAACTACCACAAACAAAGTGATAATGATGGGATAATTTGTCTTGGTAATGTTAATGAAGTGATAAAGTGTGGCTAAGTCTCTGGGGAAAATAACCCTCCCCACATTTTCAAAAATATTGCCAAGGAATCTTTCCATTCTTTGAAAGAGCCTTCACTTCATGAGTCACCTGGAAATCAGTAGCTCTGACTATTGTTCTCACTCAGTACCACATTTCAGCATTAACTTGGGTCTTGTTTTGAAGTGCTCAGAGTGGATTTGAAGACACAACTTTTTGTTTAATGATACTGACAAAATTGTTGCCCTGCCTTAGGTTTTCCATTTTCAGTTTGACGCTTACAGTCAGTTCTTCTATAACACCATGATTAAGTTCTTGTTCAATCCTGTATTGAAGAAAAATCACACATTAGAAACAGTGTTTAAAGTGTTGGTGCTGTAATCATGTTATAGCCAACACATGTTTAAAAGTTTGTGCTTTACAACCAGTGTTCCCCAATTCATCGATCGTATTACTGCGAAATTGTGTTGACGAAACGCAGGTTAAGACAGAACATCCTGTATTTAATTTCAAGAGGAAATCCTTGCCAAGGCTCTTTGAATCATTGCACCTTTCGAGCTCACAACCTCTGCCACCCAGGTGGGCAAGGTGCAGCAGATGCATGGGAACACCACCACTTGCAAGTTCGCAACCAAGCCACGCACCGTCCTGACTGGGAAATATATCACTGTCTCTTCACTGTCACTGGATCCAATTCTTGGAACTTGCTCCCAAACAGCGCAGGGGGTGTACCTACATCCTGGGGACTGCTGGCCTTCAAGAAGGTGGCTCACCATTGCCTCCGAAAGGACTGTTTAGGATAGGCAATGGCTGTTAGCCATGAAGAAAATTCAAGGATTGTTGATGCCCAAATGGAAAGCACTGACTATGGAGTGTGAATGTTGCTGTGATTCCTTTTCATAAAGTCCATGTTGCTTTATGTACTTGCACACATTAGCAACAAAATGCTTTTTGTCCGAGGATAGTGTTCCTTTAAAACCACCTCCAACCTTAATTCTGCACAGCGAGAAGAACATTACACAAACCATTGGCATTATCTTCTGAAGCCCATGGAGGTGCAAATGAAGAACTGAGCTTTGCAGATTTTTAATATTGCAATGTCCCCATTCCATTGACTAGCTGTGAAAATAACCTGCACCATATTACACTGATAAGAAGTCTGTTTGATTTCCCCCCTACTGACTGCTCAATCATGCATCAATCGCTCTGTGATGGTTACCACGGGAGACTGTACTAAAGGTCCAATGATAACGATAATTGTACTAAAGGTGCAATGGATGGCTGAATTGAAGCATACTTTTGCACTGACACTTCATGTGAATTGGAATAGCTTGTGTTGGATGATGGCAGTGTGTTAAATGAGGCTGGCAATGGCCTTTATCATTTGGACATGGTTGGAATTGGCAGATAGTCCAAGTGCTTGATGCATTTAAAAGAGGATTGAGTTGGAATGAAGGATGAGTGGAATCCTGGTGACATTGTGATTACCAACCCACTTATTGATTTTGGGCATGAATAAGGATATGTATATTTCAAATGTACATAATGAGCCATGTGTTGCAGTGTTTAGATTAGATTAGATTCTCTACAGCGTGGAAACAGGTCCTTCGGCCCAACAAGTCCACTCTGACCCTCCGAAGAGTAACTACCCAGACCCATTTACCCCTGACTAATGTACCTAACACTATGAGCAATTTAGCATGGCCAATTCACCTGGAGCACCCTGGGGAAACCCATGCAGACACGGGGAGAATGTGCAAACTCCACACAGAGGCTGGAATTGAACCTGGGACCCTGGCACTGTGAGGCAGCAATGCTAACCACTGAGCCCACCGTGTTCAGGGGGTTCAGGTGATGACCCCCAGAATGTAAGGCAGTTGTCCTATAGTTTGCAATTGTTTTTACAAGTGACCAGTTCTCTGCGAACAACAGGAAGCTGCAGAGGATGGTATGTGTATGGAATGAGCTGCCAGAGGAATTGGTGGAGGCTGGTTCAATTGCAACATTTAAAAGGCATCTGGATGGGTATATGAACAGGAAGGGTTTGGAGGGATATGAGCTGGGTGCTGGCAGGTGGGACTAATTTGGGTTGGGATATCTGGTTGGCATGGACCGGAGGGTCAGTTTCTGTGCTGTACGTCTCTATAACTTTATGACTCTCTGCTCAAGCCTTGTGCCTTTTTTGCATTATCCGAGAGCCTGGCTCTCCTTTAATTTCCCATTTCTTTCTCCATGATAATTCTCTGGCCAATGAAAATCAACTTGGCAACCAATCCACAACCTATTCTCCTATTAAATCAATTGTGAGCATGCTAAATTTCACTTTTGTGTGTGTGTGTGTGTGTGTGTGTGTGTTCTAAACAAAAAGCTTTAGCAATAAATATCTCTCCTCATTGAAAAATGCTTTTATTTTTACAGAAAAGTGATAAGCACACTTGTTGATTCAATAATGGACTATTCAGATCCTGCATCCTGTGCGGGAAAAATTCCTAACTTCCCACACACCAGAGGACAATGTCTCTCCAATAGATCCTGGCTGAATTGCTCAGTCCATGATTTGGAGATGCCGGTGTTGGACTGGGGTGGACAAAGTTAAAAATCACTCAACACCAGGTTATAGTCCAACAGGTTTAATTGGAAGCACACTAGCTTTCGGAGCGACGCTCCTTCATCAGGTGGTTGTGGACACTATCACCTGATGAAGGAGCAGCGCTCCGAAAGCTAGTGTGCTTCCAATTAAACCTGTTGGACTATTACCTGGTATTGTGTGATTTTTAACTTTGTTCAGTCCAGTGTGAAAACAAGAAATTTCAAAGGTGACTTCCACTTCAAACATTCTTACTTGCCTCAATGGAATGTAAACAAACAAAGTTAACACTGTATCACAAAAGGAAATAACAGCTGACCAAACATGAATTGAAAGGGGTGAGTATTGAAGGACTATTTTAAAAGGTGAATCAGAGCAGCTGAGAAGTTTAGCAAGGGAATTCCACAGCCGAGCCAACTGAAAGCACAGACACCAAGTGTTGCAGTGGTCTGGAAAATCCAAGGAATTTGTCACTGTGATCCAAAATTGGCTACGATAGTTGTGAGGAATGAGGAAAACTTCAGGTTTGTTCTGGGGATGATGATTCCACCACCACCACCTCCCCCCCACCCACCCCCACAGGGACCGTGTACAGAGCAGCCTTGGTTATGCAAACAAGACTGGCGGGGGGGGGGGGATTTTGTTCGGATAACTGAGTATTTAGATAACTGATTTTTAGGATAACGGATAGCATTTTTACAGGACCTTGAGATCTTGTTTGGATAATCCAAAATTTGGATAATTGATGTTCGGATAACTGGGGTTGTTCTGTATACGTTGGCTGCAACTTCACACCTACCAAATACAACCAGAAGCATGAGGATGGGGCACCGATCAGCAATTGCCCCACCTCACATGCCCCAAGGCTGCCATCTTACAGTGACATCCCTTCCATGTTAAACCTGGCACCTGATGAAATCCTTAGTATCATATGTTACTTTGAGGAAGGATACTTGAATCCCCTCTTTGTGAAGCTTTGCCCCTTTAAGATCACTCTCTACCTCTTCTAGTGCTAGTGCATTTCAGGAAATTTCCACTATTAATGTAAGGGATCTGCTTCGAGACTACCATGATCTTGGAAAAACATTGCCTCCAAGATTGAGGAAGATCTGTAGCCAGGCTATTTGCCACCAGAACTCAATCATCCGAATGGGTAGGATTCCAAAGGGAATTATCGTATAGATTCCAAAGGGAATTATCAACTTGCAAATACCATGAAGAACCTTAAAATGTCTTGGCTTTCCTGTATCTCCCATTATTTTCCATTCTCTGCCTGAGAGTAATTATTCTCTGAAAATCAGCAAGTCATTGTGAGGTTTTTACTATGAACAGGATAAGTTTAGTGATTGTAACAAGGTCAGCCAGGCACACCTCATAGAACCAAAAACAGAAATTGCTGGAAAAGCTCAGCAGGTCTGGCAGCATCAGTGACTAGAAATCGGAGTTAACACTTCGGGTCCGATGACCCTCAGAACTGGATCTCGTAGAAAATGAGTTTGCTCATTGGGTCTGTTAATCTGGTCCCATCATGGAGCCCTGGCTGACAGATATAAACAAGAGTGTCAGAGGTTCTGTTTACCCTGCAAGCAGGCTCTGAGGGACCAAGACCAGTGTCAAGGACTCTCTAAGCGTCAATAAAGGGTGACTAGGTGATAGGATACTTGCCTCTGTGGAGGAAGACCTTGAATCTCCCTCATTCTGAAGAGGGATTTGAATGCTCTGCTATTGGTATCAATCTGATCCACACACTAGCCATCTCTTCAACTGAACTAACTGGGTCCCCACATATTACTTTGCAGCAATGATAGGGTTCACCAAAAGAAACAAAAGAGACTAATCCCACAATATTAATAGTTCAACACGGATTAGCTTTTTCAATTGGAGGCCATGGTCATGGAAAATGGATAGTGAACTAAATTTTTATCTGATAAACCTTGTTGGGAGCAGAGTAAAAGGTGCTTCATCTGGGGTCTTACTATAACACTGAACACCGGAGATGAGAACCAGTCACATTTCCCAGCAGTGTAACAGATAGATAAAGGCTTGCTTCATTGAAAGATCATCATGATGACAGGCCTCAATTGTGATTACAATACAAATAAAGCAAGTAACTGTAATTCATAATATCGTTATAGATAATTATTAAAATCCATAATGTGACATGAAAATAAATGATAAAATTAGTGTTGCGCAGTGTGAACATGCAGGCAAATAATTATAGCACATTTCAAAATGCGTGCCTGAATTTACAGAATAAGATTGAAAGTTTTACTGACCTCTGCTTTTTGTATCCCAGATGTGGAGATGCCGGTGTTGGACTGGGGTGGACAAATTCAGAAGTCACGTAACACCAGGTTATAATCTGGCAGATCTTCTGAAATCACAAGCTTTCAGAGCCTAGCCCCTTCATCAGTTTGGTGAAGGAGCAGCACTCCAAAAGATTGCAATTTGAAAAAACCTGTTAGACTATAACCTGGTTTTGTATTAAGGTCTATAGATCATGTATTTTCAGGTCAAACTCATTAAATTCACAATCAATTACATAAAATAGGAGTTTTATAAAGTAGGGGATTTTCACTGTCTGATAGTTGATTCGTTCTGTATTTTACATACACAATGGTGTCTTTTGTCCAAAATTCCATTGTAGATTGAGAGACTAGTTGAAGGTGGGATTCAACGGATTTCTAGTGAAGCCCAAATAAACATTCTGCACTGGTGCAAAAATCTGGAGCAGTGAGAAAGAAGTAATTAAAATATTTCCATTTCTGAGATTCCCAATAGAGTGGTGAAGGAAGACATTTTGGGTAATTTGATTTCATGGAATTCCTTATCAGCTCAAGTGTAGTAGGACCTTTGTGCTGCCATGGTATTGTCACTACTTCTGGGCTGGGAGCCCTGGGCTCAAGTCCCACATACAGCAGAAGTATGTAAACGCAACTCTGAACAAGTTGTTTAGAAAGTATCGAGTCATACAGCATGGAAACAGACCCTTCAGTCAACTCATCCTCACCGATCAGATGTCTCAAACTGGTCTAGTCCCCTTTGCCAGCATTTGGCCTGTACCCCTCTAAATCCTTCCCATTCATACACTCATCCAAATGCCTTTTAAATGCTTTAATTGTACCAGCCTCCACCATTTCCTCTGGCAGCTCATTCCATACACCCACCAGCCTCTGCCTAAAAAAACGTTGTCCCTTAGGTCCCTTTTAAATTTTTCTCCTCTCACCTTAAACCTATGCCCTTTCACTTTAAACCCATGGACTCCCTTACCCTGGGGAAAAGGCATTGGCTATTCATCCTACTCAAGCCCTTCATGATTTTATAAATCTCTATACAGTCATCTATCAGTCTTCTACACTCCAGGGAAAATAACCCCAGTCTATTCAGCTTCTTCCTTTCGCTCAAGCTCTCCAACATTCTTGTAAATCTTTTCTGAACCCTTTCAAGTTAAAATCTTTCCTGTAGCAGCGAGACCAGAATTGAATGCAGTATTCCAAACGTGGCCTCACCTGTGTCCTGTACAGTTACAACATGACGTTCAAACTCCTATACTTAATGCGCTGGCCAATGACGGCAGGTGTACCAAATGCCTTCTTCACCACCCTGTCCATCTGCAACTCCATTTTCAAGGTTAACTCTGTACCTGCACCCCTCGGTCTTTTTGTGCGGCCACACACCCCAGGGCCCTACCATTAATTATATCAGTCAGCCCTTGCCTTATCAAAATGCAACATCTCACATTTATCTAAATTAAATTCAGTCTGCCCCTCCTTGGCCAATTGGCCCATCTGATCAAGGTCCTGACATAACCTTCTTTGCTTTCCATTATGTTATCTATCTTGGTATCATCTGCAAACTTACTAACCATACCTCCTATATTGTTATTGAAATCATTTATCTCTATGATGAAAAGCAGTAGACCCAGCACCAATCCTTGCAACACATTGCTGGTCACAGGTCTCCAGTCTGAAAACGAACCCTCCATCACCACCACTGTCTCCTACCTTCAAGCCAATTTTGTATCTAATTGGCTAGGTCTGCATTGATTCCATGTGATCTAACCTTGCCAACCAGTCTACCATGCGGAACCTTGTCAGAATCCTCTCCAACAACTTACTCACCACCGATGTAAAGCTTACCCACTGGTCTATAGTTCCCTAACTTTTCCATATAGCCTTTCTTAAACAATGGCACCACGTTAGCCAACCTCCCATCTTCTGGCTCCTCATCTATGGCCGTTGATGATACAAATATCTCAACAAGGGGACCAAACACCGCCACTAGCTTCCCACAAAGTTCTGGAGTACACCTAATCAGATTCCAGGGATTTATGTACCTTTATGCATTTTAAGATTGCCAGCACCTCCTCTTCTATAATATGGTCACTTATCAAGACATCACTAATTATTTGACCAAGTTCCCTAGCTCCCATGTCCTTCTCTACGGTAAATACTGATGCAAAACATTTGTTTAGTATCTCACCTGTCTCCTGTGGTTCAACACATAGATGGTCTCGTTGATTACTAAGGGGCCCTATCCTCCTGCTAGTTACTCTTTACCCTTAATGCATTTGTAGAATCTCTTTGGATACTCCTTAATCTTATTTGCCAAAGTTATCGCATGTGCCCTTTTTGCCCTCCTGATTTCCCTCTTCGGTATACTCCTCCTGTCTTTATACCCTTCAGGGATCCACTCCATCCCAGCTGTCTTTACCTGCCGTATGCCTCCTTCTTTTTCTTGACCAGAGTCTCAATTTCTCTAGTTATGCAGCATTCCCTACGCCCACCAGCCTTGCCCTTCACCCGAACAGGAATATTCTGTGTCTGGACTCACGTTATCTCATTTTTAAAGGCCTCCTACTTTCCAACCATCCCTTAACCTGTAAATAGCCTCTCCCAGTCAGCTTTTGAAAGTTCTTGCCCAATACCATCAAAATTGCCCTTTCTCTAATTTAGAACTTTAACATTCAGATCAAGTCTATCCTTTTCCATAACTGTTTTAAAACTAACTGAATTATGATTATTTGCCCCAAAGTGCTCCTCACGTGATACCTCCCCCACTTGCAGTAGCTCAGTGGTTAGCACTGTTGCCTCACAGCACCAGGGTCCCAGGTTTGATTCCAGCCTCAGGTGACTGTCTGTGTGGAATTTGCACATTCTCCCAGTGTCTCCATGGGTTTCCTCTGGATGCTCCGGTTTCCTCCCACAGTCCAAAGATGTGCAGGTCAAGTGAATTGGCCATGCTAAATTGCCCGTAGTGTTCGGTGCATTAGTCAGAGGGAAATGGGTCTGGGTAGGTTGCTCTTCAGAGGGTCGGTGTGGACTGGTTGGGTCGAAGGGCCTGTTTCCACACTGTAGGGAATCTAATCTAATCTAATCATTTCCCAAGGTCAAGTTTTGCTCCTTCTCTAGTCGGTACAACCACATGAAATCATAGAATTACAGTGTGGAAGCAAGCCATTCAACCCATTAACTCTGCGCCAACCCCCCGAAGATCATCCCAACTAGACCCTCCTCTATGCCCTATTTTGGTAACCCTGCACTTCCAATGGTTAATCTACCTAACCCATGTTCCCCAATATCTATAAATACAAGTGTAAAGTTCTTGTGGTATAATAGTAGTGTCCCTGCCTTTGAACCAGGAGACCTGCGGTTAAGTCCCGCCTACTCCAGGGGTGCGTACTAGTACATTGATTAAAAGAAAATAGTTTCTCTAATGGGGTACAGTACTAGGGAGGGTTACCTTAAAGTTAGAGTTTAGCAACAGAATCTGTATAACTAATGAACAGTGTGGACAATGGCAGGAAACTTTGGAAAATTAGATAAGATGTCCAGCAAATGCCCATTTTCTAACCAAGTGTTGAACATTAAGAGGAGTGGTGAAGAATCGAAGGAGATGAGCCTGTGTGGGACAGTTGTTAGTACTGGCACAGTTGCAGGGATGATAGTGAGGTGTTGTGAGTGAATGAGAAGGCAGTACAGAAGGCATGCAGCATTAGTAAGGTGGAGGAATTGGGATGGGCAAGAGCAGGTGGGGGGTCGGCACCGTATGAGCCTTTGGTGGGAGATGGGTGCAGTAACAGAGTTAGATTGAGTGTGAGGCAATGGAGAGAAGAGGGTGGCACTTTGCCTGGCAGAGTGAAGGAGATAGTTACTTCTTACATACCTGGGAATTCCTCCAGATGATAGAGAGTAGGTGGCATCCTTGGAGCAGGCCGGCAGGGTATGGTACTGAAGTAAGAGGATGCCCCCTACTCTGCACCATTTCAGGATCTCCAGTTCCCCGCCCGAAAAGCAGGATAACCATTTCTCCTCATCTACCATGACAGGGACAAATGAATCAAACTGTACAGGGCAGCACCTGATTGACAACACTTGACTGGGACATGAACTTTTAACTGTGGCATCCCAGAATCCCCTGATTCCTAAGATGGCAGGACTGATGTACAAACAGAGACTGGATCGGGCAGGACTATATTCACTGGCATTTAGAAGAATTGCATAAAAGCCTATCAAATTCCGACAGGACTAGACAGAGTAAATGCCAGAAGGATGTTTCCAATGACTGGGAAGCCCAGAAGCAGGATCACAGTCTAAAGATATGGGCCAGGCTGTTTCGAACTGAAACTTCTTCACCCTAGGAGTGGGGAGCCTGTGGAATTCTCTGCCATGAAAAGTGTTTGAGGCCAAAATATTGAATGTTTTCAAGAAGGAGTTAGATATAATTCTTAGGTCGAAAGGGATCAAAGGATGTGGGGAGAAAGCAGGATAAAGGTACTGAGTTGGATGATCAGCCACAATCATATTGAATGGGGGAGCAGGCTCAAATGGCTGAATGGCATACTCCTGCTCTTTTTTGCTGTTTCTCTGAGACATCGCTAGCACATGGATCTGAGCTCCTTTGCCACTTTCCTGCTAAAGAACAGGCAAGATAACTTTGTGCAAGGGTATTATAATGTTACAGATGGAATGATTTCACCCCTGAAGCACCAATAATATGAAGGTTGCAGTGGGAACTGTAAACAGAGATGGAGACTTGATGTGCAATGCCTGGCAACCAAATGAGCCAGTGACTAACGCAGTCAGATTGTTAAGTCAATCCATGTCATTTTTTTTTTCTGCTCAGGAGCTCAGACCTGGCACACGCGGTGATAATCACAGAGCCTGAAATATAAATGTCAATCCATTTGATATTGACATCTTTGTCGTTTGCAGCAGAACTGCACAAAATCTGGCGTGGCAACTCCTCCTACCTAATTATGGTACTTTACTACAACCGATTCATGGATTCAGCCTTATCAGCAGCTCTCCGTGCCTGCTTCCTCAGAACAAAGAACACTGATGGTTAGGAGGTGCAGGGCCACAGTTCAGAGAGTCTCAATGGAACACCTTCCTGTGAGAGGACTGGCCATCACCAGAAGCAAAAGCAAATATGGCCGTTCTGAAACGGTTTGCTGAAAATATCATCAACGTCAATTTTGGGAAGATTGTCAGTGACCAGTGAGGAACTGCAATGTTCAAAGTTTGGCAGATACCACTTAACAAGAGCTTTATATATCACCGTTCAGAACCTCCTGAAATCTCCGATTGCTTTGAGCCATGCAGCACAGAAACAGACCCTTCAGTCCCACCAGTCCATGCTGACCATAATGCCAAACTGAACTAGTCCCAACTGCCTGTGCTTGAGCCATATCACTGCAAACATTTCCGATTCATCTAAATGTCTTTTAAACATTGTAACTGTACCCTCATCCACTCCTCTAGAAGTTCATTTCACACACGAACCACTTTCAGTTTAAAAGAAATTGCCCCTCATCTTTTTTAAATCTTTCTCCTCTCACCTTAAAAATATGCCCCCCACCTTGAAATTCCCCCAGCCGAGGGAATAGACACCTGTCATTCACCTTATCTATACCTCTGCTTTAAAGCGATTTTAAACTGTAATCACTGTTGCAATTTAGAAATGTAATTGAATCCCTACAGTGTAGATGCAGGCCATTCGGCTCATACCAATCATCCTGTGGGCATCCCACCCAGACCCAGCTCCCTACCTCATCCACATAACCCAGGACTTACCCTGGCCAATCCACCCAACCTACACATCCCTGGACACTATGGGGCAATTTAGCATGGCCAATCTATTTAACCTGCGCATCTTTGGACTGTGGTAGCAAACGTGTGCAGGCATGGGAGGAGAATGTGCAAACTCCACACAGTCACCCAAGGATGGTATTGAACCCGGATCCCTGGCGCTGTGAACCACCATACCACCTTAAGTGATGATAGGTCCATGATCACAATTACAGAGACAAACTTTACATCTCAGCTGCTAATTTGTGCACAGCAAGCTCCCACGTGCAGTAATATTTTAATTGTAAAGATAGGATTTAATGAATTGGAATATAAACCTCAGAGGTATGCTGTGATGTGACTGACCTTAGTAGTCATGCGTTCGTACTCTGCTGGAAGGTTGGAACAAGTACAGCACACAGCATGCTACTCTCTGTCTTTTCCATCATGTACAGACTGTAAAGAAACATAATTTCAAAGTGACCCAAAGTGCTGGCCTGAGCTTGCACAAAGATTCAAAGACCCCCCTGCCGAGATAATAATAATCAAGTTATTTGTATTTTCTTTTGTAATGAGTTTGTTGAGGGATAAATATTGACCAGGAAACCAGGGAAATAATGCCAGGTCATATTTCAAATCCATCTGACGGATTCGGAGGGGCCTCGAAAAGGCAACACCTACAACTGGGCGGGATGGGACCATTTGCCACAGCAGGTTCGCCGCAGCCGATTAGCCACTGCCCTTTCACCTCCAAGGACGCTTAGCCACCGCCCATTGGCCACTGAAGACGATTCACCACCGTAAGCCTTTGTAACTCTTTTTTATATATAAACCAATAAAATGATATTTATTTTACCTTTTTTTATCAATATGTAGTATGTAGTTGTATAAATAAAGGGGACTGAGAAGTATGAAAGAACAGGCGGGAGGGAAAACAATCAGTACATATATATATTTCTGGTGGCAAATAGTCTCCCAGAGGTCAAACGACCCCGGTGGAGAAACGCTGGTGGTCAACCGGCAGTGGCTAATCAGCAGCGGCGAATGTGCCGCGGTGAATCATCACCAACCCACAACTGGGACAGTGCTGCATTGGAGTGTCAGCCGAGAATTTGTGCACAATTTGTTTGAACCCCAAGGCCTTCTGGTTCAGAGGTTAATTTGTTTCAAATCAGCTGTTTAAGAGCTGAAAACAGAAAGCAATTGTCTGTGAATATCGTCCTGAGAACATGGTGCTCAACCGGCTTCTTGAGCTGGTGTACTTTGTTACACCTCAGAACATCTTAATCCTGCTATAATTTACTGTGCTATCCAAACTTAACCATATTTATTCTCATCTGGAAAAGAAAGCAAAAGCTATTCTTTGCAGCCTTAGGAATGATGCTGTGAGGTCATAATTTTGGGACAACATCTACCTATTACAAAAATCTGCTGTAGCACATAAACGTTTTTTCAAAAATATACTTTATTTCTCTTTGTATATCTAAATTGTGACAAAAGCAGTTCAGTTCAGTACAGTTGCACATCAAGGAGAAAGTGAGGACTGCAGATGCTGGAGATCAGAGCTGAAAATGCGTTGCTGGAAAAGCGCAGCAGGTCAGGCAACATCCAAGGAGCAGGAGAATCGACGTTTCGGGCCTGAGCCCTTCTTCAGGAATGAGGAAAGTGTGCACATCAAGTCAATAAGCAAAACATTGGACTTTGACTGTATCCAAAAAAAAAACTGAAGACCTGTCTTGCACAGTACTAATATTAGATAATACTAATATTTATATGTATTTGAGGCACTAGTAGGGTCTGATAACTGAATGGACCCCCATTTACCTTCAGCAGAAAGACCTCAGATAGTGGTCTGTCCCCACCAGGCCTTGGCGGCAGCTAGCCTTAGCTTTTGTGCACCCCTTAGCATGTAGTCCTGAACCTTGCAATTTGCCATTCTGCAACACTCAGTCAGGGTCAACTCCTTGCTCTGGAAGACCAACATGTTTCAGCCAAAGTGTCTTTCATCAAGTTGATAGTCCTCCAGGTGCAGTGAATGTTTGTCTTGGTGTGTGTCCCGGGGAACAGACTGTAGAGCACAGAGTCCCACCTCACAGAGCTGCTTGGAATGAACCATTACGTCCCCAGACGCTGAGGGAAAAGGAGAGGGTGGATTCTGTTGTGTGGTTCCCTGAGCAGGCTGTCCAAGTCATTTGGCAAAATGCATCATCACCAGAACTTTCCAATAAGCACCAAGACAAGCTTGGCTGGTGGTGAGAAGGGCATTGCCTGTGAGATCCTTGATGCACACCCGGTCAGTCTGTGCCAACGCATGCTGCCCTCGAAGGGGCTGCGGGGGTGGGGGGAGCAGAGAATTTCACACACCTCCTTCTGGAATGTGCCTTTGCAAAGGAAGTCTGGAGGAAGATGCAGTGGTTTCTGCCGTAGCGCATAAACCTTGATCTTCAGGAAGATTTATCAGTGAATATATTG
This sequence comes from Chiloscyllium plagiosum, assembly GCF_004010195.1. Classification (NCBI taxonomy): domain Eukaryota; kingdom Metazoa; phylum Chordata; class Chondrichthyes; order Orectolobiformes; family Hemiscylliidae; genus Chiloscyllium; species Chiloscyllium plagiosum. The sequence continues at coordinate 5,989,735 of NC_057749.1, forward strand.
TGTAACTTGGAGACAGTGTGGACTGCGGATGCTGGAAAGTCAGAGTCGATAAAGCATGGAACTGGAAAAAGCACAGTAGGTCAAGCAGCATCAGAGGAGCAAGAGAGTCGATGTTTCAGGTCAGAACCTTTCATCAGGATATATTGTGTAAAGTCAAAATGGTTGTTCATTCTCTCTTCTCTTGACTTTCTTTTTGGTAGACTTCTCTCAAACAGTGAGCGCCAATTTTTTTTTAAAAAGAAAATTTGGATGAGTTGCTGAGCCTGACAGCTAAAGTAAGCTCAGCAGAGAGGAAGAGAGTGAAAGAGAGAGAGAGAGAGACAGTTGTTAACACTGTGATTGATTCAACATCAGCTGTGCATGTTAAATCAGTCCTGTCATGCTGCCAATAACTCTGGGAGTTGTCGACAGGAGTCTTTGCTTAACTGAAAAAAGCATTAAAACTAACCTGAACAAAGACAAAAGGGTTCAAATTATTGATAATTGTGATTTTCAAGAAGGAAATATCTTTTTAACAAAGGAAACACTCGAGGTGACAGTGATAAAATGATTGAGAGCCAATACAATGAAGACTGGGTGCTATGAGGTAGGTTGACAGGCTAATCCCTCATTCATTATTCAAGCTTCTCAATGGTGTTCCAGTAGCATAGCCAAATTTGTTTCAATGTGTCAACATCGCTGACATTGCAGTCTACCTTTCATTAATCCCTTTTGTCCCATTTCTTCCCAAACCAATTCCTACCGAATTAAATTGGATGGCAACAGAATATATTGTCACCTGTCTCTGCTACAAAGAGAATCTGGCGACTCAACTCAGACAGAGAGAGAATCTCATCAATTCTATCCTTTCTGAAAAGAGTTTCAATCACCACAACATCTTTAGCAGAAGTCTAACCATTGCCAGCTAAATTAAAGAAAGGGTTTTATCAGTGCTGTCGATTTTAAAGAACTTTTCATTGACAGCGTTTGATTTAAAGAGCCTTATCCTGCAGCTCTTACAGAGAATTTCTTATTACATGTATATCCTTTAAAGGGGACTTGGAACAAAAACCGACAATGCTGGAAAAAAATCAGCAGATCTGGCTTCAACTGTGGAGAGAAGGCAGAGTTAGCATTACTTGTTGACTTCTTTTTTCCTATTAAATGGATTATTGTTGCTGCTTGCTTTTTCTTAAGAGAATTTCACCATTTTCATCCATTTAAACACAAATGCTTCCACTTAATCTTGAGATTTGACTATGCTGGCATTTTGTTGGGTGGTCTTCCATTTTGGACGCTTGAATTCATCCAATATATGTGCTGCCAGTATCTGAACATATACCAAGTCCTGTTGTCAAGTCACATCTTTGGGCTAGGGAGAGGCTGAATAGGCTGGGGCTATTTTCTTTGGAGTATTCCCTGGTGTTGCCTTAGAGAAGTTTAAAAAGTCAGAAGGGACATGTTTTGGGTGAATAGTCAAGGTCTTTTTCCCAGGGTCAGTGAGCCAAAAACTAGAGGGCATAGGTTTAAGGTGAGAGGGGAAAGAATTAAAAGGCACCTGAGGGAAAGCAGACGTTGGTGCATGTATGGAATGAGCTGCCAGAAGAAATGGTAGACGCTGGGTCCTATTGAATGGGCAAAATCCAGGCCATTATTATCTCTGAATGTCATGAATTGAAAAGAGGTTTCTCTGGGGATTAAATTGAAAAAAGCAACACTTTACTCAACCTGAACATGATTTGAAGGTGCCGGTGTTGGACTGGGGTGTACAAAGTTAAAAATCACACAACACCAGGTTATAGTCCAACAAGTTTAATTGGAAGCACGGGCTTTAGGACCACCGTTCCTTCATCAGGTGGTAGCTCCGAAAGCTAATGCTTCCAATTAAACTTGTTGGACTATAACCTGGTGTTGTGTGATTTTCAACCTGAACAGTTCATTATGACTTTACCAGCCCATAACTGTGTGTATTTGCGTTCTATATGTGTTGGTTAGTTTTATAATAGATGTACTATGTACAGACTCATAAACAATGATTGCTCAACCTCTCATTCTTCCATTCTTGATTAAAGTTGGACTGGGTAGCTAAGTGGTTAGTGCTGCTGCCTCATAGCACTAGGGTGCTGGATTCAATTCCAACCTCAAGTGACTGCCTGTGTGGAGTTTGCATGTTCTCCCTGTGTCTGTGTGGGTTTCCTCTGGGTGCTCTGGTTTCCTGTTGCAATCTAAAGATGTCTATTTGTGACTGCACTTTTAAGGGGTACGCACCTGCACTGTTTGGTCTCTCTGTTTGGCAACACTCTCCAGGGTGAATTGCCCTGCTGGGTGGGTCAGCAATAATGGATGTGGGGTGGGATGCTCTTCGGACGGTCAATACAGGCTCAATGAGCCAAATGGCCTCTACCTAGACTGCAGGGATTCTATGAGTTTCTTACCACCCCCGTCCCTTTTAAAAGTAAAACCTAGAAAAGAAAATGCCAAGCTGGTGTCTCATTCTACATGTTAAAGCAAAGGGACATTGATTAATGATGTTATTTCTGCAGAGGGCTTCAGCTCAACTCACTCACCTATCTTCTCCCACTGCAGATCACAGCATGTGTCTGCATCTCAGCATTCTGTCAGCAAGGAGAGGATTGCCCAGATTTTGTCAGCCCGTCACTGAGAGGTATAATTAATTAACCAGAGTCACAGGGAGGTAGCAACTAAACCCAAGGGGGAAACAGAGGCTGTTTGTGATGGAGCTGTTGGTGCTCAGAGGGCAGCTTTTAGTGAGTGTTATCTTGATGTGAGAGTAAGTGTGTGCCCAGATCTGTCAAGTTTGACTGATTAGTAAATGTTGTGCTAAATCGGCCGCTCATTCTCGCTAATGTTTACACGTGTTGCCAACAAAAAAAACAAGCAGCATCTATTCGAACAAGCACATTTATGCCACGCATTCCCTCACCCTTCACTGGAAGTTATGCCTGTGACTTTGAACTTCTCTCTAAAGCCATCTGCCACTCTGCCCATCTACAATTCTATCCCTCTATCTTTCTTGCGGAATCCTCTTTGGGTTGGATTTTCTCAGCGTTTTGGTGGTGCTTCCTTTTTTTTTTGGTTCGGGGTGGGGAGGGCAAGTCACTATTGACCCACAGAGGGTTGTCCATCACGGCCGCGGTCGGTCTTTCTCACGCAGTCCCGGCTCTTCAACTCACCCGTTACGCATTGGGACTTCCACACGTGCCACTGCTGGGAATTTGCAAAATTCCTGCCGCTAGGGACGCGTTCAGATTTCCCAGCACCGCAGCACTTCAACCCTTCTCCAGCAGAGCAAACACTGCAGGGTGGTAAAGCGAGGACATGGTTTCCCCGATGGGGACCCAAAGATACTGGTGGGATGGACACTAGAACAGCCTTTTCCTCTGGGTTACCCAGGAAGGCCAGGCCACTAGGGAATGGCCAGTCTGGTCATAGATAGTGCCTCAGGTCCATGTGGTCAAAAGCAGTACCAAAAGGCGGTTAAGTGACCTTCTACCTTCCACAAGAGAAATGCCACCATTTTCTCTCGATGCCCTCATGTTCCTAGAGACTCCATTCACTAAAAGCCCCCAAGGGGGAGGCAAGGGCCTTGTGGTATCATTGCTAGACTGTCCGTCCCAAGACCCAGGTAATGTTCTGGGGTCATTGTTGGTCTGGGGACCTGGATTCAAATGCCATCACAACAGGTGCTATAATGTGTACTCAGTAAAATCCGGAAGTTAGGGTCTAATGATGACTGTCAGTCGATTGTTGGAAAAACCCACCTGGTTCACTAATGCCCTTTTGGGAAGGAAATCTTCCATCTTTACCCAGTCTGGCCAATATGTGACTCCAGACCCACAGCAATATGGTTGACTCTTAACTATCGTTTGGGCCATTCGGAATGGGCAATAAATGCTGGCTTGGCCAGTGACCCCCTCATTCCATGGATAAATAAAAAATGACCCTCACACTGAGGATCATGGGTCTAAACTCTCTTTATTGTTTGCAAGTCAGTGGCTTTCCCTCACCTCCTTCTCCCAAATGATGAACCCTTTCTATTCCCTCAATGGGAACAGCTCTGCTACCCAATAATCTCCAGCGGTGTCTCTCCCCAGCACTTCTATCCTGAATCCTCCCTTTGTCTTATTGCAGGAACAAAATGTCTCCAAACCGGGCTGAGAAGGCTAAGTGGCAGACATTGGAGTTCCTCACCACATATGAAGAAGTAATGTCAGTGTTGGCTGGAGAAGAGACCGGTCATGTGGGGACCCCTGTGACCCCTGTGACTAACAACTGGGTCAGTTTTCTTTGGCACTGAGTGGAGCTCTTCCACCAGAGCTAGCTCATTCAAAACCTGAATAAGCTTTTACCCCTTTTACACAACCAGCTCCCCCTCTTTTCTGAGACAGGCACTATTGAGAGTCAGCGAACCGTGAGAATGGGGGTAGCACCCGAGAATCTGGATTCCACCTCCACTCCTGAGGAGGAAGCCAGCCAACTCTCAGACGATGCACTGACAATGCTCAGGGAGTGTAACCTCAGTGGGCTCTCTAACCTGATTAGATTCAGGAGCGCAATCTGAGCACATCACAGACCTATCTTCCCAACTGGTCAAGGAAAATTTCTGGCACTCAGAAAGCTGCTGGAGACCTGCTTCACCCCAGGCCAGAGATGATCCCATGAGTGTGGTGCTGGAAAAGCACAGCAGGTCAGGCAGCATCCAAGGAGTAGGAAAATCGATGTTTCGGGCTAAAGCCCTTCATCAGGAAGCTCTGGGATGCTGCCTAACCTGCTGTGCTTTTCCAGCACCACACTCTCCGCTCTAATCTCCAACATCTGCAGTCCTCAGTTTCACCCAGTTGATTCGTGCTATGGAGACCATGTTCCTGCACCCTCAGGGCCTACTGGATATATGTATAGATCTACATCTCTACATCTCTGCATTCCTGCAGCAATGATAAGGTGAGAGGGGGAACGAGAAAACTCACTCTGGGTGCCACTTGGTCTAAGGGAGACAGGTTTATAGCAGTAGGCACCCAGACAGAGGAGGAGTCACACCCAGGGTCCTCACAAGCATTCTCCCTAGATATTCCAGAGGTGGCCAGCTGTTCCTGCGGGAAAGTCAAGCTGAGCAGTGTCTGGGAAGGAGACTCTCAATGGGCCTGGGTCCTAAAACCACTCCTCTCCTGCATTCCCAATGACCTTTCAGACCAACAAGGTCAACGAGAAAGCAGGCTCCCTGCAGCCCAGCTGAGGGACTTATTTTGGACATTGTGGGAGGAAACGAAGAGAAGAAAATCTGATGGAGAGTACAGGGGTGACACTTGGTTGCAAAAGATCCTGCATGTTTGTAAGTTCTTGTTCACTCACCCTCTTAAAATGTCTGCTCGGGTCTCTTTTGTAACTGTAAGAGCTGGTGAAGCTGCATCTATTTGAGAGATGGGCAGCCTCTTCAGATGTCTCAAAGATAAAATAGGTTGGAAAGGCCGTGCATTTTCCATCTTGTATCTCCTGTTTTCATCGCAGATTGCCTCAGACCTCCCACAACAACTCCAATCTGCCTCCAACAGACATGCCCAGCTATCACTTGTATCTATGCAGGGACCCGGGTTCAATTCCAGCCTCGGGCGACTCTCTGTGTGGAGTTTGCACATTCTCCCCGTGTCTGCATGGGTTTCCTTTGGCTGCTCCAGTTTCTTCCCACTGTCCAAAGATGTGCAGGTTAGGTAGATTGGGCACGCTAAATTGCCCATAGTGTTCGGTGCATTAGTCAGAGGGAAATAGGTCTGGGTGGGTTACCCTTCGGAGGGTCGATGTGGACTTGTTGGGCCAAATGGCCTGTTTCCACACCGTAGGGATTCTAATCTAATCTAATCAATTAGAAAAAAAAAACATGCACAATAAAGGGGACCAATTTGACTTGGACAATGTATCCATCATCGGACGAGCCAAACAGAGATATGTGCAGCAATTCTTGGAAGCCGGGCATTCAACCTGGAACTCCATTGACAAACATGTTAAGTTGAACCCCATATGCCAACCACTAAGAAACAGAATCAGCAACACAACTGGAAATGACACCACCCATCCCAGCAGACCCAGACCGAGCAAGTGGGACAGAACACCAATGCTTCACTGGGAGCTCACTGATGATGTCACCTGGCGTGATGACGAAACATCTGCGAACAAACTTACCAGCTCAGCGAGCAAGTCAACAACCTCGACCACGTCCCAGATTTGTGCATCGTCACATTGTCGCTCATAGTCAAAGCATTGCATTTTAATGGACAGCACTGAGGCTCAGAGCAATGAGCAGTGACTGTGGTAGAGCCTGTCCTGTAGAGGTCATACACACTTACACCCACCCTGCCAGGAATCGGTGACACTTCCACACGTGCCTGCAGACAATGTTGCTTTCAGTCTTTCAGCTTTTCAAGGTAGCACACTGTCATTCAAGGCTGGGTGTACAATGGGAGGTCGACTCTTCCTTACAGTTTAGTGGCCTGTTTCAAGAAGCAGCACAAAGCATCGCATTTTTCAGATGAATTGCCTTTTTAGAGGATTTTCCAGCATCTCGGAGCAATTTTGCACAAACTCTGAAATATTGACGGAAAGGTGTAAAAGAGAGGTCAGGATGTGGAGGTGCCAGTGTTGGACTGGGTTGGACAAAGTCAAAAATCAGATAACACCGGGTTATAGTCCGAAAGGTTTATTTGAAAGCAAACTTTTGGAGCACTGCTCCTTTGTCAGGCAGCTAGTGAGGGAGAATATATTTGGACACAGAATTTATAGTTGAAGATCAAAGGGTCATACAATTTATGTGGATATATTGAACAAACCTAGATTGCTATTAAATCTTTAATCAGTTGGAATGGAGGTGCAGGTTTTGATTGATTAATCCCTGCCCCAAGATAACTTCAAGTTTAATCAGAATAAAGGAAATGTTTCAGCATTGCTACTTACCCCAAGTAGGTGTTCTTTGCACTTCACTTGGATATTATATACTCAATGAAATCTTCAGCTCAGTGCCACTGAGGGGTAACTATTTGAAGTTGATTTTCTTGCTGAGCTTGGTGATGCCATTGTGATCACTGTTTTCTTCAAAGTCATAGAGATGTACAGCATGGAAGCAGGCCCTTTGGTCCAACTCATCCATACCAACCAGATTTGTTCAGCAATGCTGCAAAGAATCCTCTCAGAGCATTTTACATTAGATATAGTCATCTGGAGGGTGTGTCGGAATTGAACACCATTCAGTAATGGCATTCTTAATCCTTCACATTGATCATTACAAAGAAACGTGTTGTGCCCTAACACAGTGTGTTCTGAGTTATTTACAAGGAGGCCATATCTTGATACAGAGCACCAAGTAAATTTATTTTGCAGATCCAAGGTGCTAATGCTACAGTGGGGAAGTGAAATTTAGGCATTTATCCATCATAGTAGCACTCCGTATCTAAAAGCCACCCTCACAAGGATGGCATGGCTGCACAATGGTTAGCAACTACTGCCCCACAGCGCTGAGGACACGGATGCAATTCCATATGCGTATGTGTTTATGTGTATGCGTGTGAATGTGCGTGTGTGTGTGCTTGCGGCATGTGTGTGTATGTGCATGTGCTCGCGTGTGTGTGTGTGTGTGCATGTGTGTGTGTGTAGATCTCCCCGTGTCTGTGTGGATTTCCTCCCACAGTCCAAAGATGTGCAGATTAGGTGGATTGGCCATGCTAAACTGTCCTGTAGTGTCCAGGGTTGGGCAAGCTAGGTGAGTTAGCTATCGTAAATACAGGGTTAAGGTGGAGGGTGGGATTCTTTTTGGACATTTAGTGCAGACATGATCAGCCAAATGGCCTCTATCTGCACTGTAGGGGTTCTATGATTTCATAGACGATGTCCTTGCATTCTTACAGTTCAGCGGATCAATGTGGCAGCTCTGAATTGGTATTTCCCAGTGTCAAGTATGAAAAGTGGAGCACAGCTACCAAACCCAGTTTGCACCTGTATTGCTTTGCATACCTAATGTGGCAGGGAACCAATTGATACCAAATATGTTTCAGCCATGGTAGCTTGACCCCATAAATTCTGATTCTGGATCAGTGGTGCTGGAAGAGCACAGCAATTCAAGCAGCATCCGAGGACAGGCAAAATCGACGTTTCGGGCAAAAGCCTACCCCATAAATTCTGATGTTAATTGTTAAAAAGAGTGACCTTTTAATGAAATGCAATTAGATGCCAGGTGTATGGCATTGATGCATGGTTAATGCAATTTCTCCTGGCAAAGCCTCACATCTAAAGAATTGTACTCTACCCCACCCCACGCACACACACACACACACACTCACTCTGCATGAAAGGCAGCCATTTTGGAACGGAGATGGTGTGGTTTCAGCTTCACATCCTCAAAAATGACTTACAGGCTTATGAACACCGACTCACCTTTTAAAATAGTCCTTCAATAGTCACCCCTTTGAATTAATGTTTGGTCAGCTGTTATCTCTTTCTGTGATACAGTATCAATTTTATTTGCTAACATTCCATTGAAGCATGTGGGAATGCTTGAAGTGCAAGTCATTTTTGAAATTTTTTATTTTCACTCACTTGACTAAACCATGCATCCAGGATTTATTAGAGAGACACAGTCCTCTGGTGTGTGGGAAGTTCGAAAGCTTTCCTGCACAGGATGGAGAATCTGAATAGTCCATCATTAAATCAACAAGTGTGCAACTTACCTCTCTCTCTCTTTCTCTCTCTCTCTCGCTCGCTCGCACAATACACACACACACCAATGCCCTCATCCAATGAATTAAGTTTTAAAAATTGAATCAGATTCCACAATCCTTTCAGTCAGTGTATTCCAGATTGAAACGATGTGCTGTGGACCCCTCATGCTTTGACTTGTCAGTTTTTATCTGATTACCCTCAGGATAAATGCCTTTGAATGTTTTAATGTGTTAAAGATGCTATGTAAATGCTAGTCATTGTTGTTTCATTACCCTATTACTCCTAGTGTCCGGTTTTCTTTGGAGTAAACAGCACATGCAGTAGTTAATTTGAATGTTTGTTGGATTTCATGCTTGTATAGCACATTAATTTATTTTATATAAGACTACTTGGATCAATTAACCTTCCATCAATTAATCAAGTGCCTGTTGCTTGCTTTGTTCCCCTACATTGTCTTTTTTAAATTCTCCTATCCTTTCTGCAAATAGCTTATGAATATATTAATTTGCAAACATCCAAACTGGGGGCAGTAGCAGGCCATTCAGCTCATCAAGTCTGCTCTGCTATTCAGTTCGATCATGACTGAGTTGATTGTAATCTCAATTCCACATTTCCACCGAAGCTCCTACCTCCCGCCAGGGTTATCATTGCCTCCACTGCTGGTCAAGATCTATCCACAAGTTTACTTATCTTTTAGTTTTCAGATCTAAGGAAGGGTCTGTCCACCTGAATAACGGAATCACTCGATTGTCATGGATATGTGGAGGCCATTCAGCCCACAGTGCCTGCATTGGTTCTAACACCCATTGCCAATCTCCTGCCTTTTCCCCTTATCCCTGCACACCATCACTATCTAAATGATCATGCAGTTCCCTCTCAAATGCCTCATTTGAACCGGTCTCCACCACATTTCCAGATACTCTAATATTTGCTTAGTGAAGAACGTTTTTTCTCATGTCGTCCTTACTTTGTTTTACCACCAGTTTAAATCTATGACCTCTTGTTGGATGTACCCACTAGAGAAGGTGCAAAACTTGACCTACTCTTGGGAAATAAGGCAGGGCAGGTGACTGAGGTGTCAGTGGGGGAGCACTTTGGAGCCAGCGACCATAATACTATTTGTTTTAAAATCGTGATGGAAAAGGATAGACTGGATCAAAAAGTTGAAGTTCTAAATTGGAGAAAGGCCAATTTTGACGGTATTAGGCAAGAACTTTCGAAAGCTGATTGGAGGCAGATGTTCGCAGGTAAAGGGATGGCTGGAAAATGGGAAGCCTTCAGAAATGAGATAACAAGAATCCAGAGAAAGTATATTCCTGTCAGGGTGAAAAGGAAGGCTGGTAGGTATAGGGAATGCTGGATGACTAAAGAAATTGAGGGTCTTGTTAAGAAAAAGAAGGAAGCATATGCCAGGTACAGACAGGATAGATCGAGTGAATCCTTAGAAGAGTATAAAGAAAGTAAGAGTATACTTAAGAGGGAAATCAGGAAGGCAAAACGGGGACATGAGATAGCTTTGGCAAATAGGGTTAAAGAGAATCCAAAGGGTTTTTACAAATATAT
>NC_057749.1:6001820-6010581 GCF_004010195.1 Chiloscyllium plagiosum
ATAGGAAGGGTTTGGAGGAATATGGGCTGGGTGCTGGCAGGTGGGTCTAGATTGGGTTGGGATATCTGGTCAGCATGGACGGGTTGGACCGAAGGGTCTGTTTCCATGCTGTACATCTCTATGACTCTATGTTCTGTTCCCTTTTATGAACAGGTACTGCTACTCTATCCATCTTATTCATGAATTTGAAAGCCCAAGTCTCCTCTCAGTCTTCTTCTCTCTCAGGAGAGGAGTCTTACTTTCTACAATCTTCCCTCAGAGCCGAAGTTTTTTATTGCTGGAACCATTCTTGTAAATCGTTTCTTCAGTTCCACTGCAATGAATTAATGTCTTGATATATTGATACATACATATTGATATATTGCTGGGGTGACATGTTTGCTCAGTGGTTAGCACTGCTGCCTCACAGCACCAGGGACCTGGGTTTGATTCCAGCCTCGTGGAACTTTCTGAGTGAAGTTTGCACATTCTCCCTGTGCTGTGTACAGTTTCCTCCCACAATCCAAAGATATGCAGGTGAATTGGCTGTGCTAAATTGCCCATAGTGTTCAGGGATGTACAGGTTAGGTGCATTAGTCAGGGGTAAGTGTTGAGTAATAGGGGGGGTGGGTTGCTCTTTGGAGGGTTGGCGTGGACCTGTTTCCACACTGTTGGGTTTCTGTAATCTTTCCTAGAATGTGCCATCCACAACACTGCTGCAGCTGAGGTCTAACAGATGCCTCGTACAAGTTCAACCCCAATTCTATTCCCCTGTCAGTATGAGCCTTGCTTGTTGGTGTTTATGCTATTTTCATTTTGTTCTAAAGCAGACTATTGAAAATTTATATTCATCTCATTCTTGGGTGTGGGAGTAATCTCTGCTTCCATGACTTCTCTTTTTAGGAGTGTCGGAATCGGGTGTCATGTTGAGGTTCTACAGGATGTTGGTGAGGTCTGTTCTGGATTGCTGGGTCCAGTTCTGGTCTACATATTATGGGAAGGACATTATTAAAATGGAGAGGGTTCAGAAGCGATTTATGAGGAAGTGGCTGGGAATGAAGGGTCTGAGTTATAAGGAGAGGCTGGTTAGGCTGGGACATTTTTTCACTGGAGTGTAGGAGGCTGAGAGGTGACCTTATCGAGGTTTATAATTTAGTGAGGGGTATAGATAAGATGAATGGCAGGTGCCTTTTCCCTAGGGTGGGGTTTCAAGACTAGAGGGTATATTTTTTAGGGTGAGAGGGGAAAGATTTAAAAAAGACATGAGAGGTGTTTTTTTTTGTTTACACATGGAGTGGTTCATGTGTGGAATGAACTTCCAGAGGAAGCAGTGGATGCGGGTACAGTTACGACATTTAAAAGACATTTAGGTAAGTTCATGAATAAGAAATGTTTGGAGGGATATGGCCAAGTGCAGGCAGTGTGACTAGAACATGGTCAGTATAGACTGGTTGGACCAAAGGGCCTGTTTCCATGCTGTATGACTCTATAATTCGATGACTACTCCAGTGGGTTTCTGCAGTACCCTTCACCATCGCCACTGATAGCAGAAGTGCAGAGGGTGTTGGTAGCATGGCAGGAGTGGCTGATAGTGGGAATGGACTGATGCCCACAAGAGAGGGCTGAAAATGTATTGCTGGAAAAGCGCAGCAGGTCAGGCAGCATCCAAGGAGCAGGAGAATTGATGTTTCGGGCATGAGCCCTTCTTCAGGCTCATTCCTGAAGAAGGGCGCATGCCCGAAACGTTGATCCTCCTGCTCCTTGGATGCTGCCTGACCTGCTGCGCTTTTCCAGCAACACATTTTCAGCTGTGATCTCCAGCATCTGCAGTCCTCACTTTCGCCCACAAGAGAGGGACCTGATTATCTCCAGACCAGTGATAGGCACATTAAAATCATTTTACGTGATCAAAACCCCAACATTTCTTCCCTAACAACACAGTGTGTATCTACACTGAGTGGATTGCAGACGTAGCTCACCACCACTTTCTTAAGGACAATTAAAGGCAGGTTGGCTTTGTTAATGACACTCAAATCCCATGAAAGAAATAAAAAAGAAAGAAAGCTAGAAAGAATAAAGAATTCAAGAAAGAACATGCTTCTATTATTGTTGAAAAGAAATGTGTTTTGCCGAAGTTGTTCATCTTGCATTCCTCAGGACATTTCACAAGAATACCAATTCAAGGGGAAAACCAACAATCATGTTGCCTGAGAGGAGAGTGCTGGTCAGCTGATAAAAGGGCTCTGATTGGCAGAGGAATTGCCATGGAAGGTGCATTCATTAATGATGGTTGACAGCTAACTGACAAATTTTGTTTAAATTTTAAAGCAGGCAGGTTTATTGTGAAAAAAACATGATGTGTCTTTTTTAAGATTCACTCATGGATTGTGAGTGTCGCTGGCTGGGCCAACATTTATTGCCCATCCCTATTCACTGTTGAGAAAGTGGTGGTGAGCTGCCGTCTTGAACCGCTGCAATCAATTTGCTATAGGTAGACTCAGACAACCATTAAGGAGGGAGTTTGAGAGTTTTGACCCAGTGACACTGAAGGAACAATGATATATTTCCAAGTTGGTTTGGTGAATGGCGTGGAGGGGAACCTGCAGGTGTTGGTGCACCAGTGTATCTGCTGCTCTTGTCCTTCAAGTTGATGAAAGACTTGGGTTAGGAAGGTGCTGTATAAGGAGTCTTGGTGAATGTCTGCAGTGCACCTTGTAGATCGTGTCCACTGCTGCCGCTGAGTATCAGTAGGAGATTGAATGTATGATTTGGAAGTGTGTCAAGAAAGGAACAAGGGATGATTTAGGAAACGACAGGCTAGTCAGTCTAACCTCAAATTGGAAGCAATTCTGAGAGGCAAAATTATCAAGAACAATCAGTCTAGTGGTTCTCATGTCTGACCAACTTCATTGAACTTTTCGAAGAGGTGACCAGGTGTGTACGTGACAGCAATACTTTTGATGTTGTCTACTTGTACTTCAGCAAGGCTTTTGCTAAAGTCCCACCTGGCAGACTGATAGAAAATGTAACAGCGCTTGAAATCCATGGACATTGGCAAATTGGATCCACAATTGTTTGAGTGGGAGAAAGCAGAGGGTGATGGCTGAGAGGTATTTTTTCGACTGAAAATCTGTATCCTATAGAGCCCCACGGGGTCAGTGTTGGGATCCATGCTGTTTGTGATTTGTGTAAATGACTTAGATTTGTGTGTACAAGGGTTGATCAGTGAGTTCACAGATGATACAAAAATTGATGGGTTGGTAAATAGTGTGGAGGACAGCCTTAGATTACTTGAGGGTATAGATGGGCTGGTCAGATGGGCTGGCCAGTTGCAAATGGAATTCAATCTGAATAAATGTGAGATTAAATGCTTGGACAGGACAAATAAGGCAAGGGAATATGACCCTGGGAAACACTGAAGATCAGAGGGACCGTGGTGTGCATGTCTAATAGCTCTTTAAGATAGCAGGACAGGTTAAAGTGGTTCAGAAAGCAGATGATATTTTTACCTTTATTAGCTAAAGCATGGAGTTTAAGAACAGGGAGGTTATACTGGAACTGTACATGACATTAGTTAGACAACAGCTATAGTACTGTGTGCAGTTCAGAAATCCACATTATCAGAGCAATGTGGTAGCACTGGAGAGGGTGTAGAGAGATTTACTGGATATTGCCTGTGCTGGAATGTTTCTGTTATGAAGAAAGATTGAGCAGACTGGGGTTGTTTTTCTTAGAGCAGAGGAGACTGAAAGGGAACATGATTAAGATGTATAAAATGATGAGGGCAGAGGTAGGGTAGACAGGAAGACTTTCCCCCTTGATGGAGGAATCAATGCCCAGGGGGAATAGATTTAAGGGAAAGGGAAGGAGGGACGTCAGGAAAGAACTTCTTCATCCAGAAGGAGGTGGGAATCTGGGGCTCACAGTCTGCAAGGATGGCAGAGGCAGAAACATTTAAGAAGTATTTAGATGTGCACTGTGAAGCTAAGGCATGCAAGGCTATGGGGCAAGTGCTGGAAAATAGGATGAGAATAATAAGGTAGCCTTCTTTGACAAACATTGAGGTGATGGGCCGAAGGGACATGTTCTGTACTATCGATGTCTATGACTGGTACCAATCAAGTGGGCTGCTTTGTCCTTGATGGTGTCAAACATCTCTTGAGTGTTGTAGGATCTGCACTCAAGGCAAGTGAAGAGTATTCTATCACGCTCATGACTTGTACTTTGTAGATGGCTTTGGGGAACCTGGAGTTGAGTTACTTGCTATAAGGTTCCTAGCTCTGACTTGGTCTTTTTTTTAAGATTAGATTCCCTACAGTATGGAAACAGGCCCTTCGACCCAACAAGTTCACACCTACCCTCCGAAGAGTAACCCACCCAGACCCAACATTTACCCCGGCTAATGCACCTAACACTATGGGCAATTTAGTATGACCAATTCACCTGACCTGCACATCTTTGGATTATGGGAGGAAACCCACGCTGACATGGGAAGAATGTGCAAACTTCACATAGACAGTCACCCGAGGCCCGAATCGAACCTGGGTTCCTGGCACTGTGAGGCAGCAGTGCTAACTACTGAGTCACTATGTTTTGTAGCTGCAGCATTTATATGACTAGTCCAGTTCAGTTTCTGGTCAATGGTAAGTCCCATGATGTTGATAATAGAGGATTCAGTGATAGTGATGCCATTGAATGTTAAGGGATGATGGTTAGATTCTCTCTTGTTGGAGGCGGTTGTTGTCTGCCACTTGTGTAGGGCGAATGTTACTTGCTATTTGACAGCTCAAGCCTGAGTATTGTCCGGGTCACCCTCCATTTGGACATGGTAGCTGAGGAGTCATAGAGAGTGCTAAATATTGTGCAGCCATTTCTTATGATGGAGGGAAGGTCCTTGATGAAGCAACTGAAGATGGTTGGACTTAGTACACTGCAGTGAGGAACTCCTGCAGAGATTTTCTGAAGCTGAAATGATTGACCTTGAACAACTACAAGTATTTTGTTGATGCCAAGTATGACTCCAGCCGACAATTCCTACTATTCAATAATGCCACTGTTATTGCTGAAAAGGGAGGCATACTGTTGAAGTTTTTCAGTTAGCGCACAATAGGACAAATGTAAAAGTACCAAATTTAAAATATTCACAAGAATTTATACAACCCGTGAAAAAGTGCTGGTTGGTTGGTACACTGATTGGCCAAGATGTTGCCGTGCAGAATACAACAGAGAGCTACAGGCTCTCCAAGTCATTCAAAATAGACACAAGCTTGAACATGTTCCTTTTTTTTTGCAGTGAACAGGTCCCTGTGTATGACTGTATGGTATTGTTGTGTTTGACCCCAAGGTTGTGAGGTGAAAAGCTTTGTCAATAAGACTCACTTTTCAGCAATATTCTAGTTGTGTACAACCAAGTGATTGTCAATACTCACCTCTTACCAACATGGCTGACAGAAGCAGTTTATGAAGCAAGGAATTCACTTGAGGTTCCACCTTGTGTCATCCACAATGGAATTGCAGTACCACTGACTGGGACTTGAATGGATGTGTCTTATTACAAACATATAGATGCCAATAGATGCAAACATTCCAGCACTAAAACTCTCATTGACAGCGTTGCATTTTAACTTTGAAAGAAATATGGGAGGATACGAGTATCTTATAAAAAGGAGAGGGGCCCAGCCATGTGTGAGCAGCCCATGGGTTGTAAGTGAGGGTAATGTGGCTGGTCACCGGCAATGGCGGAGGTATCTCTCCTTTTCCCAGTGCAGAGTCTCTCGATCAGAAATGGTGGTAAAAGGAGCTTCGCCCAGGATCCTAGATGCAACCCCAGGTTAGTTTGTTGCTGTGATTCCAACAGAGCAAACCATCCATAATGGCAAGATAAAGCCCCAAAGGAGACATCAATCTTCAACTAAAGGGGCTAAATTGGTAAACAGAACAGAGCTGTATTGTAAATCGAGTCATACAGCATGGAAACAGACGCTTCGGCCTAACACGCACTTGTGGTGAGGAGAGGGGAGGGCAAACTTTCTTATAGTCTTCCTGCCCTGGACTTAATCAGGGGGCAGGCAGGACATTATTGGTGGTCACCTTCTTTGATTAAGTGGGCCCCTGGAACCAAACTCAACTCAGGTGAGGCCTCAAGGTTCAGCCCCTGGTTTGTGTAAACTTACCTCATCGCTTAACACTTATAATCCAGGCATCCTAAAGCGAAAGCCACACTCCCTCAAGGCTAATCTATCCTTCCTGAAGTACAGTGTTTTACATCATTTCAAGGTGCTTCACACCGGTGTTATCAAGCAAAAGCTTGGCATTGAGCTGCATGAGGTATTGGGCTAGGTAATTGATAACTTGGTCAGAGACGTTGTTTTGAAAGAGCTTATTAGATGAAGGGGGAGATAGAGTCATAAAGTCAAACAACACGGAAACAGACCCTGAGGCCCAACTCGTCCGCACTGATTTGGTGTCCTAAACTGAACTAGTCCCATTTGTTCGCACTTGACCCATATCCCACTAAGCCCTTCCTATTCATATACCCATCCAGATACCTTTTAAGTGTTGTATCTGTATCAGCCTCCACCAATTCCTCTGGCAGCTCATTTCATACATGCACCACCCTCTGTGTGAAAAAGGTTTCTCTTTTTAAAATCTTTTCCCTGTCACCTTAAACCTATGCCCTCTAGGTTTGGACTTCCCTACTCTGGAGAAAAGACCTTGACAATTCACCTTATCTATGCCTCTCATGATTTTATAAACCTCAAAAGGTCACCCCTCAGCCTCCTATACTCCAAGGGAAAGAGGCTTAGCCATTCCAGCCTCTCCTTATAACACAAACCGTCCAGGCTGGGTAACATCCTTGTAAACCTTTTTTGCATCCTTTCCAGCCTAATAACATCCTTCCTATAGTTGGATGAACTATAGGGTTTTAATGGTGGCTCAATGATTAGCACTGCTGCTTCATAGCATCAGGGACCTGGGTTTAATCCCATCCTTAGGCGACTGTCTGTGTGGAGTTTGCACATTCTTCCTGTGTCTGTGTGGGTTTCCTCCTACAGTCCAAAGATGTGCAGGTTAGGTGGATTTGTCATGCTAAAAATTGCCCATTATGTCACAAGGATGTGTAGGTTAGGTGGATTAGCCATGGGAAATGCAGAGTTACAGGGTTAAAAGAAAAAGACAGATGGGTGACAGTTAGGGGACAGAAAGGGAACCGGCGGGCAGTGCAGGGATCCCCTGTGACCATTCCCCTCAACAATAAGTAGACCGTTTTGGATACTGTTGGGGGGGATGACTTACCAGGGGAAGGCAGTGGGGCACCTGCTGCTCAGAAGGGAAGGGGGGAAGAGGAGCAGAGCAGTAGTCATTAGGGACTTGATAGAGGGACAGACAGGAGGTTCTGTGGGGACGAGAGAGACTCACGGTTGGTGTGTTGCCTCCCGGGTGCCAGGATCTGTGATGTCTCTGATCATGTTTTTGGGATCCTTCAGATGGAGGGAGAGCAGCCCCAAATCATGGTCTGCATTGGTACCAACGACATAGGTCGGAAGAGAGATGGGGACTTGAGGCAGAAATTCAGGGAGCTAGGATGGAAGCTTAGAGCTAGGACAAACAGAGGTGAGGAATAGGGAGAGAAAGGCTACAGGGATGGTGCAGGAGGGAGGGTTTCGGGTTTTTGGATAATTCGAGCCCTTTCTGGGGTAGGTGGGACCTCTACAAGCAGGATGGTCTTCATCTAAACCAGAGGGGTACCAATATCCTGGGTGGGAAATTCACTAAAGCTACTAAGGTGGATTTAAACTAATACAGCAGGGGGATGGGAACCAAAATTGTAGGACAGGTACAGAAGAGGATGAGAGTAGGGAGTTCCAAAATCAAGTATCTGACACTGGCAAGCGAGAACCTGGTTTGAAGTGTGTGTACTTCAACGCAAGGACCATCCGAAATAAAGTGGGTGAACTGACAGCGTGGTTGGTACCTGGGACTTCGATGTTGTGGCCATTACGGAAACATGGATAGAGCAGGGACAGGAATGGATGTTGCAGGTTCCGGGATTCAGATGTTTCAGTAAGAACAGAGAAGATGGTAAAAGAGGGGGAGGTGTGGCATTGTTGATCAGGGACAATATTACAGTTGCAGAAAGGATGTTTGGGGACTCTTTAACTGAGGTAGTATGGGCTGAGGTTAGAAACAGGAAAGGGGAAGTCACCATGCTGGGAGTTTTCTATAGGCTTCTGAATAATCCCAGAGGTGTAGAGGAAAAGATAGCAAAGATGATTCTCGATAGGAGTGAGAGAGGCAGGGTAGTTGTCATGGGGGACTTCAACTATCCAAATACTGACTGGGAGTACTATAGATGGGTCAGTTTTTGTCCAGTGTGTGCAGGAGGGCTTCCTGACACAGTATGTAGACAGGCCTACAAGGGGCGAAGCCACTTTAGATTGAGTACTGGGTAACGAGCCTGGCCAGGTGTCAGATTTGGAAGTAGGAGAGCACTTTGGAGACAGCAATCACAATTCTGTCAGGTTTACTTTAGTGATGGAAAGGGAAGCAAGAGTTACAGCTGGGGGAAAGGAAATTATGATTCAATTTAGGAAAGATTTAGGAAGCGCAGAATGGGGAAGGAAACTGCAGAGGATGAGCACATTAAAAATGTGGAACTTATTCAAGGAAAAGCTCCTGTGTGTCCTAGATAAGTATGTACCTGTCAGGCAGGGAGGAAGATATAGAATGCATGAGCCGTGGTTTACTAAGGAAGTGGAATCCCTGGTCAAGAAGAAGAAGA
>NC_057749.1:6012861-6080435 GCF_004010195.1 Chiloscyllium plagiosum
AGGGGACACAACTTTAAAGTGAGGGGAGATAGGTATAAGACAGATATCAGAGGTAGTTTCTTTACTCAGAGAGTAGTAAGGGTATGGAATGCTTTGCCTGCATCAATAGTAGATTCGCCAAGTTTAAGTGCATTTAAGTCATCATTGGACAGGCAAATGGACATACATGGAATAGTGTAGGTGGGATGGGCTTCAGATTAGTATGATAGAGCGGCGCAACATCGAGGGCTGAAGGGCCTGTACTGCGCTGTAATGTTCTATGTTCTATGTTCTATAAGAGCGGGATGCTCTTCGAAAGGTCAGTGTGGACTCAATGGGCTGAACGGCCTGCTTCCACACTATAGAGATTCTGTGAATTGTACACAGTACTCAAAATGTGGCCGTACCAATATCTTGTACAGCAGTAACATGGCGTCACAACTCCTGTATTTAGTGCTCTGACTGATGAAAGTGAAATCTTATGGGGGCCTGAGCAACTGGGTATGGCAATATATATGGCAGAATGTGATGAGAAGTCCGGCAAGGCTCATCGCCACAATAGGCCTGGTGCCATTGTTTATGCTTTAACCAAGTGGCGAAATGGGTTTCTTTCTGGGTGATGGCAAGTTGCTATTCAAAGGGGATTATTTCTTGTTTAATTGCCTTGTTGATGAACAAAATCTCCCCTTTAACATTCAGTCTTACCAAATGCTCCAAATACATTAGATATTCTAGAAATATTCACATGGAGCAGGTAGCTATTGGTTTCAGCTTACCGCTGGAGGCTCTGGAAGAAAAGATCTTGCTCACAATAGGACAGCATCTCAGGGCACCATCCATATGAATCCCTTGTCCATTAATACTGGCATCTGGTATTTTCCAACCCCTCACAGACTTTGTGGCACCACTCCAATCCACTGGGAACTGCTCAGGAAGCACACAGTTGCACTGCAGAGTAACTACTGGTGAAAGGCTGCTGCCGTGAGGACAGGGAGGGGCACCCAGCTCACATATCGAATCATGCAAACCCTACAGTGCAGAAAGAGCTCATTCAGCTCATTGAGTCTACACCGACCCTCCACAGAGCATCCTACCCAGATCCAGTCCCCACACCCTATCCCCGTAACCCCATATTTTCCACGGCCGATCCACCTAACCTGCACATTTTGGACTGTGGGAGGAAACTGGAGCCCATGTAGTCACGGGAATAACCTCCACATGGACAGTTGCCTGAGGCTGGAATGGAACCCGGTTTCCTTGTGCTATTAGACAGCAGTGCTAACCACTGAGCCATCTCAATGCAATCGCAGCAGGAATTGGACTAGGCTGCATCTCAGGGCTGCTCATTTGCTTTGTGGGTGCTCACTCATTGAGGGTCTACAAACATGCTCAAGCATCCCTGCCTTGGCCACCATTCCAGTTAATGTGTTGGTCGTCCCTCAAGCACAACTGTATTGACATGCTGTTTTGTGCAGACCCACAGATAGGCTATCAAGACCTGATGTAAGTGGGAAGTGAGGGCATTTCGATGTTCAGAACACTTAGATATCAGTTTCACACCTTGGGAATGTGCCAACCATTTGCACTCTGTTGGGGAGTCAAGGCAGTGGGTGAGGGGGAGGGAGGGACTGTAGCAAGCATTTCTGGAGATGAGATGGGGGACAAAGAAGAGTAAACTCAAGGTGTGTGGGAGTGGTTTGCAATACAAAATTGGGTTGGCCTCAGAGAAGGCATAGTGACACTGACCATCACCATGGCATCCATAAGGGTAGCATTGTGGAGCAGGATAACATCACTAAGGTGTAATTATGGGATTAGAGAAGAGAGATAGAGGCACAATTCAATATGGTGGATCTCTGCGCTGGGGGAATGGTGGATATGGGCCATTGGGGTATAGCAAGGATAAAAGTGGACATTGAGTCTCTTGGTAGAGAGTATGTACTTGGTGATTAGATGGAATCCAGTGCTGATGGTGTTCACCACAAGCTGTGTCCCCTTCCATCTTGTGTCATTGGTTAGAGGCGATATGCAACTGGAATGTGCCTGGTACAATGCCTAAGTTGGGTGATCTGTGTAGCTAAACAATAACATGCACATACTCTGAACCCAGTTCTCTTGAGAGACTTTAATGTAAGTAGCTATTAAGTATTCTGTAACAAACCTGGTCTGTTTATCAAGGCTGGGCCTTTGTTGTGGACATGCTCCTCACTTATTTAGTAATTTAGACTAACTCCAATAAACAAAATTTGTGGCAATAAGTCAATGCAAAGCATCTCAGATATTAACAGTAGTCATGTCCACAAGATAAACCAACTCATTTTATCAAGCAAACTTTTGGTTATTAAATTAAATTTTTTGGTGCCAAATTAGGCTTGCTAATCATTGCTGTGAGTTTCTGCATGTGCTTTGGGATGTCAAAAGTGCTATCTAAATGTATGTTGCCATTGTAGCCTGTACTGAATTCCATTTTCAAGCTGAGCTAGTTGTCATTGGTATTGATTGTGAATACTGTGAAATAGTCTGACAAACTACTGGAATTTTTTTGAAGCTATAACCGGTGGAATAGAGATGGGTGAACCAGTAGATGTTGTATATTGGGATTTTGATAAACTCTAACATAAGAGGTTAATGTGTAAAATTAAAGCACATGGCATTGGATGTAATATAGTGAGAGTCTGCAGTGAGAATTGTTGGAAGACAGGAAATAGGGTAGAAATAAATGCATCTCTATCTGAATGGAAGATGCTGACAAATGGGCAAATATGTTTAAGAAGGCTTTTTTTTCTATAGGCTAAGGGTATTGAGAGGTGTGGAGAGAAGGGAAGTATGGTGTTGATGGAGGATCATGTTGAACAATGGGGTGAATGACTTACCATACTCCTATTTTCTAAGTTTCTATGTATGAATTATTCATTCTTGGGATATGGGCATCGCTGGCAGTGTGTATCTTTATACCCCATCTATAGCTGACTGAGTAATTTGCAAATATACTTCAGAGAGTGACATGGTGATTCATTGGTTCGTACTGCTGCCTCATAACCCCAGCGTCACGTGTTCAATTCCACTCTTAGGCTACTGTCTGTGCGGAGTTTACACATTCTTTCCGTGTCTGCGTGGGTTTCCTTCAAGTGTTCTGGTGTCCTCCCACAGTCCAAAGATATGCAGATTAGGTGGGTTGGCTGTGCTAAGTCGCCCATAGTGTCCAGGGATGTGTTGGCTAGGTGGATTGGCCATGGGAAATGCAGGGTTCCAGGGATAGCATAGGAGGTGGGTCTGGGTAGGAGGGTCAGTATGGGCTGAATGGCCTGCTTCCACACTGTAGGGACTGAATGATCAGAGAGCAGTTAAGGGTTCATCACAATGGACCATTTTATTTTTGGCAGGATTATAAAAAACACACAGCCACCATTGCATTTCCATTTCTGCTGTACGTATTCTGTAGAAAATGAAATCTGTTGCAAATGCAGATGACTGGGTGCCTTCAATAAAAGACCAAAATTCAAAATTATTTCTTTGTCAGCTTTGCAGAGAGTGTACACACGTAGTATGTACCATTTGTCAATGTTCATCATATTACATTTTTATATTTAATCTCATTTACCTTGCTTAACCAGTATACATAATCATCCCAGATTTAATTTGCCTGCTGAAAATCTATCATATAGGTGTCTGCACAAATACTGAAATTCTTTCAGTAAAGCTGCTATTTTACCAAACCATGCTTCTGTTCGGTCGTGTTTGATTGTAGAATTATGTGTTCGGAAATCAATGTTTGCTTCTCATGATTTTCTATGTTATGACTAAAAGATTCTGGAAAGAGCCAAGCCTTACGTATCTGTCTGTGTCACTGGTGAGTGGATTTTCGAGGTAGGAATATGTTGTAATGCCCTTCCCACATCTTCCGAGGCCAAAACTATAACAAACAGCAAAAGGAGCAGATCGTACAGCCCTCGGCCTTCTTCTTAAATTAATAGGATCATGTTTGACCCTTTAAATCAACTCCTCCTTCCTTACCTCCTGACAATTGATTTTAGCCTTCAACATACTCAGTGCCAGTCTGAGGTAGAGTTTCAGAAGATTCAGTGCTGTTTGAGTGGAGAATATCCTCACTGCAGCCTGAAATGACCATTCCATTATCCTGTGATTATACCCCCTAGTTCTCTCTCCAAGGAAAGCTATAACTTCTCCAGTCTAACTGGAAGGTATTAAATTGCAGCATTGTTAATAATGGCAGGTTTGGTACAGTCAGTAAAATAGTCAGTCAGTCAAATCTGATGCTGAAATTGCTCCCATGAAAAGGGGATAAAATAGAATAACTGCAAATGCACAAAATCAACAAGTACCTGCAAACCGTTATGGTTCATTTTAAGGATGCTAACTTTCTAAATCTATTAATTATAATTCAAATTATTATGATTTTCTTGTTCTATTAGGTAGATTCATGTTCTGCAGTTCCTTCAACCTCTTATTTAAAATTCATCGCAGATAATCGGCCAACTCTTCCGTTTACAACTCCTACAGTAACAGAGAAATGTAGGTATTTGCTAACTAACCTGTTCAGAAGACGTTATTACACACCTCTGGAGCAGTGGAACTTGAACCTATGATCTCCTGGCTCAGATATAAATGCAACACACTGACCAGCAAAGACTGACAATCACGACAATGATAATGTCATAGAGTCATAGAGACGTACAGCACAGAAACAGACCCTTCGGTCCAACCCGTCCATGCTGACCAGATATCCCAACCCAATTTAGTCCCACCTGCTAGCACTAATTGCTCATAATCTTGTAAAATGAGGCAATGATTCCTGTTTTCTAATGTTGACCACTGATTTAGCATAGAGAGTATTGCTAATTTCTTTTAAAATCCCACTTCCAAAATTATCCTCAATGGCGTTTCAACTCTTCGGGCAGGCAGATGCTGTCGAGGCATTTTAGCTGTTAATCTGTCTTCACCAAATCTCTCGTTCACAAAAGCAAGCAAAAAGTTAAAAAAACTGTTCAGCTCAGGCAATCTATTTAATTTAGAGGTTTGTAGGATGATAAAAGGCAATAAGAGCTTTGTGGAATTAATTCTTCACATTGTACAAGATGGTGCGAAGCCAGATTGCGAAATATTTTCAAATGAAATTATTAGGAGCAGCTATCGGTCACTTCGTTCATCAAACCAGTTTGTAAACGTGTGGCTGATCTGGTGATCTTAACTCCACTTTCCTGTCTGTTCCTTGTAACTCTTTATGTCTTCACCAATCTCTCTGCTTCAGCCTTGAATTTAATCCTCCATCTTCCATTTCTAACTGGGGAAGAGGATTCTATTGATTTCCGACCCTTCGTGAGAAGAAATTTCGCTTCATAGAATCACAGAGCAGTACAGCGTGGAAACAAACCTTTCAGTCTATTTCGTCCATGCCAACCAGATATCCTAAATTAATCTAGTCCCATTTGCCAGCATTAGGCCCAAATCCCTCTGAACCCTTCCTATTCATGTGCCCATCTAGATGCCTTTTAAATGTTGCATTTGTACCAGCATCCACCACTTCCTCTGGCAGCTCATTCCATACACGCACCGATGCCTGTGTCAAAACGTTGCCCCTTAGGTCCCTTTTAAATCTTTCCCCTCTCACCTTAAATCTATGCTCTTTTGTTCTGTGCTCCCCTATCCCGGGGAAAATAACTTGTCTATTCACCCTATCCATGCCCCTCATGATTTTATAAACCTCTCTAAGGTCACCCTTCAGCCTCTGAAACTCCAGGAAAAATAGTCCCAGCCTATTCTGTATAGCTCAACCCCTCCAACCCTGGCAACATCCTTGTGAATCTTTCCTGACCTCTTTCAAGTTTCACAACATCCTTCCCATAAGAAGGACACCAGAATTGCATACAAAAGTGACCTTACCAATGTCCTGTACATCTGCATCTCCTACATTCAATGCACTGACCAATAAAGGCAAACGTACCAAATGCCTTTTTCACCATCCTATCTACCTGTGACTCCACTTTCAAGGAACCTCTTAGTTTGAAATTGTGGACAAATTGGACCTCTTAGTTTGAAATTGTCCACAAATTGTCCTCTTAGTCCACAAATGGCGGACCTCTTAGTTTGAAATTGTGGCTCCTAGACTCCAAACCTCTGAAAAGGGGAAGCATTCTTTCAGGATCTTCCCTGTCAATCCTTCCCAAAGTCTTACATGTTTCTCTAAGATCATCAGCGATTCTTCTAAAGGTTTCGAGAGTTTTGAGAACTTCTTCCACGAGTTGGTGGTCTAGAGCTCGGGTGTGTAATCTGACAGTGAGGCTCAGACCACTCAGAAGAGATTAGAAAGCACTTCTACACACAAATGGTAGTAGATGTTTGGAAGTTCCTTCCACAGTTGGTATTGAATGCAGGTTCAGTTGTTAATTTTTAATCTGAGATGGATAATTTTTTTTGGAAACAGTTATTAAGTGATATAGGCCCAGGGTACATGTATACAGTTAACGCCACAGATGAGCCATGATTTCATTAAATGCTGGAACAGGCCCGAGGATCTGAATAGCCTTCTCCTGTCCTTATCATCCCATGGTCCTAACTGCAATGAGTATCGGTCCAACCTGTTCAACCTTTCCTCATAAAATATTCACTTTATACCAATCAATCTCATGTTCGAAGACTGAGTGCAATTTGATTTTAGCATTGTGTTTTAATTAAGGACAAAAGTCTTCTCATTGTTAATTCCAGTGAAGAATAGTATTGAGGGATAGGTATATTATCTATATATTGAGATATAGATAATATGCAGAAATAAGTTGTTTCTTGTGCTTATTACTGCTCTAGTTATTCCTAGCCATTTCAAACTAATCATAAAAGTAAATAAAGCCACTTCTTAAGCAAAAGATATTACTCTGGCATCACAGACAAAAAAGTTTTGAGACTCAATAAAAAGACCTTTCATTTTGGGTTAAAAATCATACAACACCAGGTTATGGTCCAACAGGTTTAATTGGAAGCACTAGCTTTCGGAGCGATGCTCCTTCATCAGGTGGTTGGGTCATTAAGAGGAATTGGAAAATGAATTTCGCTATCTTTCTTTCTGTTGTTTTGGTCTGGAGAAAAATCTACTCTTAAAGAGGCTGAAAAGTGCATTTAATATTTTTTAAACATCTCCAAATTGGGTAACGATCATGATTGTTGTCTCAGTTTTAAAAATGAACAAGAGACAAAGAAATGGCAAAGCTTAGAAATGAAGCTGAGACATGGGTTTATACACTGAATTGTAAGCTGTGTAAAACCATTTACAGAAACAAAAGTGTTAAATATAACAATCAGAATAAATAGATTGCTACATTCTGTAATTTATTTTGTTTTTTTTCTGTATTTCCAGCAGCTTGTGGTGGATATAAAAATACTCCCTTTCCTCTTGTGTGCACTCCAGTGCAGTTATAAGATTCCTGGGGTTTTTTTATAGAATGTCAAAGCGTGTTTTCTGCCCTGACATTTACAAACACTAATCAAAAATTTCAGGAGCAGCAGGATTTACCTTGATCAGTCACTCATTTAACAACCCACTGAAGTAAACATGTGCCTCACCACTTCAAAAACAAAATCAGTCCTGGACAACATGCTTGAATCGCATTTGGTATTTCTTTTTCAGGTAGCCCCACAACGCCAACATCTTGCCACAATTGGGCTGGCACGGTGGCTCAGTGGTTAGCACTGCTGCCTCACAGCACCAAGGACCCGTGCTCTATTCTAGCCCCGGGTGATTGTCTGTGTGGAGTTTGCACATTTTCCAACATTCCCAACATTCATGGTGGCTCAGTGGTTAGCACTGCTGCCTCACAGCGCCAGAACCCGGGTTCAGATCCACCCTCGGGCAACTGTCTGTGTGCAGTTTGCACATTCTCTCCGTATCTGCGTGGGTTTCCTCCCACAGTCTAAAGATGTGCAGGTTAGGTGGGTTGGCCATGCTAAACTACGTATTCAGGAATATGTAGGTTAGATGTGTTAGCCATGGGTAATGCAGGGTTATAGGACAGGGGGATAGATCTGGGTGGGATGCTCTTCGGAGGGTTGGTGTGGACTTGTTGGGCCAAATGGCTTATTTTTGCACTGTGGGGATTCTATTAAAATAAATAAATTGCAGTGTTTTGTATAATTTCTTGGCTCAGACACACAAAGAAAATGACTTGCATTTGTGTAGCACCTTTCACCATCCTGAAGAGCTTTAAAACCAATGGCATACTTTAGAAGTATGGCTGCTATTGTAATGTAGGAAATGTTCCAACCAGCTGGACACACCAGCCATTATGAAATAAATAACTGGATCACCTGTTCCCATGATGTTGGTTGATGAATAAATATTGGCCATCACGTCAGGGCCAATATTTATTCATCCCCTTGCTCTTTTTACCAAATGGTGCCATGAAATCCTTCGAAACAGCAAAGTTTTCCATGACAACAAAGGCCAAGTTCAACAATCAAGTGTGATCTCTGCTCTCCAAATGGTTGTGGAACTTGGAGCCTGAAGGAAGAAACTGGATGCCTTTGATAGCAGATGTCTTTGTGTGGTTTTAGGCAGACACTTGAGGGATTTTTTTTACTCAACTCTGAAGGTACAAATCGCTCAGAAGTGAGTCCAGTTTCAAACAGCATCTGCATTATACCATGCAGCTGGTTTGGTCAAGTCTGCGTTACCTTGACCAATGGCCTGTGCATCCTGTTCCCGCCAATGGGCCTCCTTCGTAGAAGAGGATAATGTTATGGACCAAGCTAGACAGCCTCAAAATATTTCAAGAAAGTAGCCCAGACCCTAATGTTGCCAGCTGTTTTAAGCAGGTGTAAAGTAGATATTCCAGGAGAGATGCAGTTGATCAAACCACCTAGTTTTAAACAAAACAGAATTTATTTACAAGATCACCAAATGAAGTACAAACAAAAGAAACATAACACAGATAACTTGTCCTATCCGAAAACTCAACAGATTATTCCAGCTTAATGATGCTGTTCCCAATACTTGCAACATTCCCCATAGACACCCCTTGGAATAAAAGGAGAAATCAAACGCAGGGTCTTACAGAAGAGAAGTCAGAGAGAGAGTACCAGAATTGAAAAGTGTGGTGCTGAAAAAGCACAGCAGGTAGGGTAGCATCAGAGGAGTAAGAGAATCAACGTTTCAGGCATTAGCCCTTCATCAGATTTCCTAACTGTTCACCCATAATTCTAGACACCCTTGTCAATCGAGAATCTGTCAAACTCAGCCTTGAATACATCCAATGACCCAGCCTCGACTGCTCTTTGGAAAAAACAATTTCACAGCAAATCGATCCTATGAGAGAAAATATTTCTCCTCTTTGAGTCTTGGATAGACACATGTAATCTTCAAACTATGTCCCCAACTTCTTGACACCCACAAAAAGCAAAGAGTCATCTTCCTGGCATCTACCCCCTGTCAAATCCACTCAGCATCTTAATAAACACCGAAAGAACTGCAGAGGCTGGAAATCAGAATCAAAAACAAAAATTGCTGGAAAAGCTCAACAGGTCTGGCAATATTTGTGGAAAGAAATCAAAGTTAATGTTTCAAGTCACAGAGTTCTTAGGCAGGGTCACTCAACCCAAAATGTTAACTCTGATTTCTTTCCACAAATGTTGCCAGACCTGCTGAGCTTTTTCAGAATTTTCTTTTTTTTGCCACTCAGGATCCTAATTGTTACAGTTAGATCACCTCTCATTCTTCCAGACTCCAATGGGAACAAGCCTAAGCTGCTGAACCTTTCCTCATAAGTTAACCCACTCATCCCCGGAGTCAAATAACCCTTTTCAGAACTGTTTATAACACAACTTTCTGAAGTAACAGGGCCAAAATAGCACACAGTGCTTTAGATGCAGTCTAACTAAGACAAGTTAAGGTCAGTCTTAGTAATAGAGTGCTACTCAGCTTTACTTTAATGTCAGTCCAAACTCAAATTGTTGCATTTACACCCTGGTTGATCTAGTTAACTTAATCCCAATAACCACACGAGCATGATTTAACTCGTGTGAGGGTGGATCAGAACATTATGTAGAAATGAATGGTACAACATATAAAAGATAGTATGCTACTGGTCAGAAACTGGAATTAGGTGGCAGGAAGACATTGTCATGAAACAGTGGGAACATTCCAGGCATTCCCTGCAAAGCCCTAAGGGTGATTGGGATGAGCAATGATGGTTCATGGTAGATTGTTATATGGAATCAAAAGTGGAGGAAAAATAGAGCTTAGTTTTCTGGTGTTCTTTTTAACAAGGTCAGAAAATCATTTGGAACAGCAAGTTAAGGTAAACAGCATGTTCCAAGAAAGCACGTGTAAAAATCAACAGCAAGGGAAATAATTGCTAGGATGCTTGTTAACCAGGGAGACATGGAGAGTCAAAGGGGCGCATTCAGACAGAAATAGGTTGATTCAGAGAGAAGAAGGTCTGCGAAAAGGCAGAGGCGCTGTTATTAGCAATCCAAGCAGTTAGGGCTGGTGGAAGGGTCCCAGAGTTTCTCCATAGAAAACTAGAAGCAGAAGGCTATGGAAGTGTCAGAGAAGAAGACATCCAACCAGACCCTTGCCTAGATGTCGTTATTCACATACTACTTTGTTAAGTAGTATGTGAATAAAAGCAAAATACTATAAATGCTGGAAGTCTGAAATCAAAACAGAGAATACTGGAGAAACCCAGCAGGCCTGGCAGCATCTGTGGAGGGAGAGATAGTTCTCCATATAACTACAGGAACAGGAAAAATTTGGGGGTATATGGGCCAAAAGCAGACAATTGGGACTAATTTAGTTTGGGAACATGGTCAGTTTGGACTAGTTGGACTGAAGGGTCTGTTTCCGTGCTGTATAACTCTATAACTCTATTTTGAGTTTAATATAACTTCTTCAGAGCTCTGCAAATACCAACTTTGATTCTCTCTCCATGGATCCCACCAAGGTTGCTGGGTTTTACCAGTTCCTTCTGTTTTAAAATAGAAATGAGTTGAGTTAGCAGGTTGATTAAGGGAAGAGATACTAACTAAGAAAAATAACATGGAATGAATGCATTAATTTGCTGATATCAAGTTGATAAAAGAGGCTTTATTACGGAGAGAGAGAGAGAGCTGACTGTTCCCTGACAATTGTACCTCTGTAAGGTTGATTCTTTCTTACTGATATTTATATTGAGATAGTTCTTGTATAATGTGGCAGAGGTTGTGTTTTGCTTTTGCGATAAACTTTAATATTCTTTTGTTAAAAGTAAACTGGTAGCTTCTTTTGACTATGTTTCAGTGGCTGACCTCCATGATAAGAAGAAACAATTGCTCTATAAAGCCAGGTTACACACTGGGATCAGAATGTCCATTATTACCATTAACCAATGTCACAGCATGTACAAATGGCAGCATGGGCCATTGAGGCTGTCATTTCAACCCCTGCTAACTGCAGCATTAGCACAAAGCAAAGCTGACTTGGATTTATATTGCACTTACTGAGTTTATAGCAGCCTTGTGTCTTGTTAAATGATGGATTCTTGCTATACTGGTCAACTTCATATTAAACATCGGCTGATGTGGGTCAGGAATCCCATTCGGTCATGATAACCGTTTGCTGCAGAGTCAGAAGGGTGGCTGAGAAAGTGCAGGATGCAGTAGCCTCTGTTTTCTTGGGCCCTCTTCTCATTCAGCTAGTATCTTCCAAACAGACAGCCTCCAGAGGTCACAGCCCATCTCTAGCTGTCCGTGTCATTGTCTGCCATCTTGATATCTCACTTGCTGGTGTTCCTGTAGGAGAGATACAAATGTTGAGAAGAATGTGACCCATTAGTCATTTCACAGACTAGACAATTTATGGTAACAGGCCCTCATCCTTTTGATGAAAATAGAGTTATAGAGTAATACATCATGGAGAATGACCCTTCAGCTCAACCTGTCCATGCTGACCACGTTTCCTAAACTGAACTATTATTCTATGAGTCTCGTTCCATTTGCCTGCATTTGGTCCATGTTCTAAATCTTCAAACATCTTTTCAATATTGTGATTGTATTCGTCACTTTCTCCAGCAGCTTGTGCCATATGCTCACCACCCTCCCTGTGACAATGACTAAGACTTGTAGGCTTAGCTGATCGGCATGGATGAGTTAGACCAAAGGGTCTGTTTCCGTGCTGTACATCTCTATGACTCTATGACTCTAGCAACGTGTGATGGAATTCACACCCTCTAGAACCTCAGAGCTGCTAACTCAGTACTCCTAAGAGACACCAAGTACAGATTTGAGATGATGAAGATGGAAACAGTTCAGCCTTTTATCCTGACGAGCATGTGTTGTACATGTCACACTGTTGGAGAGGAA
This sequence comes from Chiloscyllium plagiosum, assembly GCF_004010195.1. Lineage (NCBI taxonomy): Eukaryota > Metazoa > Chordata > Chondrichthyes > Orectolobiformes > Hemiscylliidae > Chiloscyllium > Chiloscyllium plagiosum. The sequence continues at coordinate 6,025,183 of NC_057749.1, forward strand.
TGAGCTGAGGATGCAGGCTTGTAAGACTCGTAGTTTGGTATTCTCAGTCAAATTGCTATTTGTCTGTTCTATTTTACTCAGCTTGTCAATAACAGCTGTAGTATTTGTAATGCAGGTGTTGCTTTTAGCATCAAGGGACAGATTGCTCGTGATTGTAGGGACTCAATACATGAACTGCACCTAGAAGCACAGATGCATGAAAATGCTACCATTAAGTTCCTCTTCATGCTCACACCATGGAAATATCTCGCCATTCCTTCACTAGGGTCAAAATCCTAGAATGCTCTTTTTCATAGCACTGTGGATGCACCTAGACAAAATAGAGAGGGAACCCTGTAGAATTCTCTGCCACGGAAATTGGTCAAGACCAAAATATTGAATGTTTTCAAGAAAGAGCGAGATATAGTTCCTCGGACTAAAGGGAGACAAAGGACAGGGGAGAAGATAGTAATAGGTAACTGAGTTGGATGATCAGCCATGATCATATTGAATAACACAACAGGCTCAAAGGGCTGAATGGCCTACTCCTGCTTCCATGTTTCCACGCTCCTGTGAAGGCACTGGAACCTGGAGCCTGGGAACAAGAGCTGACCCAGCCAGAGACACCCACATTTCATGAATGAATAATTTAAAATAAAAATCACATTACCACACTGCCATCTCTTATTGTTGACAATCCTGAACCATCACATTAGTCTTTCAGATACTTACTGTCAAGTATAAGAGAGTCTGTCTATTTGCCAGTGGGCCGAGGAGTGGCAGATGGAGTTTAATGTAGATAAATATGAGGTGTTAAAACAAACCAGGGCAGGGCTTACACAGTTAATGGTAGGGCCCTGGGGAGCATTGTTGAACAGAGAGATCTAAGGGTGCAGGTATATAGTTCCCTTAAAATAGTGTCACAGGTAGACAAGGTGATGAAGGAGGTATTAGATACACTTGCCTTCATCCGTCAGAGCATTGATTACAGGAGTTGTGACATCAAGTTGATGCTGGACAAATTATTGGTATGCTGCATTTGGAGTACTACATACAATTTCGATCACCTTGCCATAGGAAGGATGTAATTAAGCTGGAAAGGCTGCAAAAAAAAGATTTACAACGATGTTATCAAGACTGGAGGGTCTGAGTTATAAAAAGAGGCTGGATAGGCTGGGACTTCTATCCCTGGAGCACAGGAGACTGAGGAGTGACCTTATAAAGGTTTATAAAATCATGCAGAGTCTAGGTAAGGTGAATAGCTAATCTCTTTTCCCCGGGGTCGGGGAGTTGAAAAGTAGAGGGCACAGATTTAAAGTGAGAGGGAAAAGATTTAAAATGGACCCGAGAGACAATATTTTCACACAAGAGGTGGAACATACATGGAAGGAGCTGCCAGAGGAAGTGGTAGAGGTGGGAACAGTTACAACATTTAAAAGGTATTTGGACACGTACATGAATGGGTAAGGCTTAGAAGGGTATTGGTCAAACACAGGCAAATGGCACAAGTTTTGTTTTGGAAACCTGGCCAGCATAGATGAGTTGGGCTGAAGGGTCTGTTTCTGTGCTGTATGACACAATGGCTCTATGAAGGTACAGAACCAGCATCGTTAGTATGGAGCAACTTTCTCATGAGGATTTGGTGCATTTTTGTCTCAGACATCAGGTGGGTATGGCTGAACAGATTTCCTCAGTTCAGATTTGTAATGAACTTCCTCCACAGATGAACTCTTCCCCCTTATACTTACACCAATCTGTTCCAAAAGCTTTTGATTCAGAGCCTCATTGGCGCAGGGCAATGGGGATGTGCCTGCACCCTTCCATTTGGCTCCTTTTGAGAGCTTTCAGTGCTCCCGAGGCTGCAACTGATCCATATAGAATTAGTACAGGTCGTTCAGCTATAACTCGCGTTTTGTTAACACAGATTCACTGTAATGTGATTGACAAACTGGGGACACTGTTTCTAAAGCATGAATTCTTAAAACATGTAGTGGCTGAAACGCGAATACATCGCCAACAAATTAAGCGATTTTTCTATAATGCAGGATTGCACAAGAGTGCAACTATCGTGTTCTCAAAGAACTGCCATGTGCCCCACATAGGTACTGAACCAGAGAGATAAAAAACAGTCTATTTTGTTATGTGTTCATTCAAACATTTCACACAAGCAATTTGGTTTACTGACATATTTTGAGGCCACAAATAATTCTTATGCAGACTCCTAGACTGTACAGTGCATTTCGTCAAAAACAATATTATCTTTGCTCATTACCTGAACCACTTACAGAATTGGATGGAAGACAGTGCTGCTGCTCAGTGCTCTGTTTCCCAGGTCTCTTAGAGTCACTTAGGCTTACTTGACTCATTCCTTCTTTCCCATTCTGTGGTAATTTCCCAGCTACTCCAGAACTCTGTCTTATTTGTTGTTGAATTGACTTTGCACCTTGTCTGGAGGAGTGTGTGGCTCTCATTGAAAGTGACGTGGAATTTCAATGCGAAATCTATTTGGAATCAAATACACCAGGCGGGGAGGAAATGATAGTTAAAGCAGGCTATTCAGAGGCTGTGAATGCAAGACATGCAAGAAGCCCTCTTTGTGGTCAGTTCAAGAGGTAGCAATATTGCCAACTTGGCTTAAAAATGGCATTTCAACTGATGGTTGAATGGCAGTAAAGTGACAAAGGAGGTTTGATGATGGCACACTGTAGAGTTTGAGGTGATTAATATCACGCTAGCCAAAGGAAAATAAGCCTAGAGGAAATGAAAAGGGATGAACCCAACTTAACCTGTGACTCAGGTGAACTTGTATGTGGTAACACGTTCCTGACAGGAATCAAACTTGCAGGCATGACAGATCAACAATGTGTGGTCAGTATTTCTCAGTGGGTTGGACTCTTGTGTCGGAATCTGAAAGTTCTGGTTTCAAGCCGGACTCCAGAACGTACTGAAATCTAGGCTGACTCTCCAGCGCAGTAGCGAGGGAATGCTGCATTGTGGGATGAGATGAGATGTCAAACTCAGTCCTAATCTGCCCTCTCAGTTCGATGCATTAGTTTCCATTTTAAAGAATAGAAGGTACCTCCCTGGAGTCAGCTTGGCCAGTACTTATTCCTTGTTACATTCAATTGAATAAAGTCAGCAGTCACACAACACCAGGTTAAAGTGCAACAGGTTTATTTGAAATCACAAGCTTTTGGAGCACTCCTTCATTGTCAGGTTCACCTAAATGAATAAACCTGTTGGACTATAGCCTGGTGTCATGTGACTTCAGACTTTATCCACCCCAGTGCAACAACGGCACATCCACATCATCACTTCAACTGAATAGGTACCCCTTTACTTTAATTCCTTTGTTTGGATACAAAAAATATTTGGTTTCTTCATAGCACAATTCAATTTAACTGTAGGTCATTCTTTCAAAATTAAGAAATCAACTACGTGGTTTTCTCGAGTGAACTCTCAGAGCAGTAATAAAACACAACAGCAAATGCATGCACAAGCAGCGGTGAAAGGTTTATAAAGGAGAGAGTGTGTGGTGCATAAAGGAAGACAAAAGACTATACAACTGAGCATAGTGATCTTAACACGCGGTTACAATCAGACCAGCCATAATTTTATTGAATAGCAGGACAGGTTGAAGTAGTTGAGCTACCTACTCGTATATACATATGTTTAGATGTTGGAGGTGTTAAGTCTGTCTCAATACCTGGCAGATATAAAACAGATGAGATGTGTTGTTCCAATTGTTGAGATAGGCCTCGCTGGACTTCTTATGTGATTCTGCCATAAATCTCAGCATGGCCACCTCACCTGGGCCCCTAAAGGATTTTATCCAAGTTAACTTTGACTCAGACTATTCATGTTTACTGATGGTTTTGTGGCTCAACTCATAGTCAGCTGAACTTTGCATCTGTGTTGCGCTTTCGTTTGCCAATACTATTTTAAGTCCATGAATGTACCCAGATATTTGTATCATAGATTTCCTGAAGTGCAGATGAGGTCATTTGGCCCATCAAACCTACCCCAACTCTCAAAAGAACATCCTACCCAGACCCCACCCTGACCCACTTCCCCACTCTATCCCCATAACCCCCATTTACCATGGTTAATGCACCTAGCCTTAGACCCTTGGACACTACAGGGGAATTTCGAACAGTAAATCTACCTAACATTTGTGATACTATGCAAGGAAATCAGAGCACATGGCAAAAATTCATGTAGACAAGAGGATAACTTGTAAACTCCACACAAACGCTGGAACCCAACGCTGGAATCGAACCAGGGTTCTTGGCACTGTGAGACAGCATAGAGTCTTAGAGTCATACAAGAAGGAAACAGATCCTTAGGTCCAACCATTCCTTGCTGACTATAATCCCAAACTAAACTAGTCCCACCTCCCTGCACTTAGGCCATATTCTGTCAAACATTTCTTAGGTTAGATTAGATTCCCTACAGTGTGGAAACAGGACCTTCATCCCAACAAGTCCATACCACTCTCCGTAGAGTAACCCACCCACACTCATTTCCCTACTTTACCCCTGACTAATACACCTAACACTATGGAGCAATTTCCCATGGCCAATCCACCTAACCTGCACATCTTTTGGAATGTGGGAGGGAACCAGAGCATCCAGAGGAAACCCACACCGACACGGGGAGAATGTACAAGCTCCACACAGACAGTCGCCTGTGGTCGGAATCAAATCTGGGTCCCTAGCGCTGTGAGGCAACAGTGCTAACCACTGAGCCACTGTACTGTCCTTATTCATGTACTTTTCTAAATGTCTTTTAAATGTTGTAACTGTATCCGTGTCTACCATTCCCCCTGGAAGTTCATTCCACATGCAAACCACTTCCTGTTGAAAGAAATTATCCCTCATATCTTTAGATTAGAATAGATTCCCTACAGTGTGGAAACAGGCTATTCGGCCCAACCAGTCCACACCAACCCTCTGAAGAGTAACCCACCCAGCCCCATTTCCCTCTGACTAATGTACCTAACACTACGGGCAATTTAGCATGGCTAATCCACCCTAACCTGCACATCTTTGGACAGTGGGAGGAAACCGGAGCACCCGGAGGAAACCCACGCAGACACGGGGAGGATGTGCAAACTCCACACAGACAGTCGCCTGAGGCTGGAATCGAATCTGGGACCCTGGTGCTGTGAGGTAGTGGTGCTAACCACCGAGCCACCATGTCACCCTCAAATAAAGTGAGCTTCAGTGAGCCTAACGTGATTTGAACACACAATCTTCTGATCTGGAGTCAGATGCACTGCCGTTGTGCCAAAAGCGAATGTTGGCAATAGTGGGATTTGAACCCACGCCTCCAAAGAAACTGAAACCGTAATCCAGCATCTTAGACCATTCGGCCACACTACCATACAATGTTAGATCTTTTTAAAATCTTTCTCCCTTCACCTTAAAAATATGTCCCCTAGTCTTGAAATGCCCCACCCCAGGGAGAAGGCAACTGCCATTCACGTTATTTATCCCCCTCATGATTTAATAAACTTCTATAAGATCATCCCTCAACCTCCTACCCTCCAGCCTATCCAGCCTCTCCCCATAACTCAAACCCTCCATTCACAGCAACATCCTGTCAAGCTTTTCTGAACCCTTGCCAGCTGAAAAATGTCCTTCTTATAAAAAAAAAGGGAGGCCAGAACTGAACACAGTATTCCAGAAGAGGTTCCGTCAATATGTTGTTCAGCCTTAACATGACGTCCCAACTCCGATACTCAAAGGTCTGAGTGATAAAGGCAAGTGTGCTAAACAACACCTTAACCACCCTGTCTATATGTGATGTAAACTTCAAAGAATTATGTACCAGAACCTCCTTTCTGTTCCACAACACCACTAAAGGCCTTACTTTTAATTGTATAGGTCCTGCCCTTGTTTGTTTTACCAAAGAGCAATACCTTGCGTTTATCCCAATTAAACTCCACCTGACACTCTTCAGCCCATTGACCCAATTGATCAGGATCTCTTTGTAATTAACAGCTAACCCGAGAATGCAACTTTTAAAAAAAGGTTTTGTGATTTACACATGAAAGAAGTGAAACTATCACTGTAATGGGCGGCACGGTGGCACAGTGGTTAGCACTGCTGCCTCACAGCGCCTGAGACCCGGGTTCAATTCCCGCCTCAGGCGACTGACTGTGTGGAGTTTGCACGTTCTCCCCGTGTCTGCGTGGGTTTCCTCCGGGTGCTCCGGTTTCCTCCCACAGTCCAAAGATGTGCAGGGTCAGGTGAATTGGCCATGCTAAATTGCCCGTAGTGTTAGGTAAGGGGTAAATGTAGGGGTATGGGTGGGTTTCGCTTCGGCGGGTCGGTGTGGACTTGTTGGGCCGAAGGGCCTGTTTCCACACTGTAATGTAATCTAAATCTAAATGTATTCCAACAGATGAAAGGCTTAACAGACAATCAATTTTTCAAGGTATAATTTCAGTTACATCACACTGCAAATTTTTGCTATAAATTCTGTGTTACGATCGAGCCCCCCACTATCACCAAGGGACTATAACCTGGTGTTGTGTGATTTTTATCTTTGTAATTAGGTAACCTTCTTCTATGTCCACTAATACCGCCAATCTTGGTGTCATCTGCAAATTTACTGACCATTGACCACTGCACCAGTTGATGGAAGTCGAAAACTAATTACCACTATGTTAGCACCCTGAATCACTAAGATGGATTATTTCTGCATTATGTCACTTGTGCAACCTTGTTGAATTTTACAAGTGTCTCATTTCACAAGTTGGTTGCAAAGTGCACATCCTGAGGGCACGACAAGCATGACATGAATACCTTTGTTTTTAATAATTTCAATTGATAGTTGGAAAGCCTCTCAAATTGTTGGGGCAAGTAAATTATGTTTACTGAATTTATTTATCCTTGTTCTGAACATGACTTGCAAAACCTGCTATTTCAACTCTGAATGAATTGGAAACCTAATACAGCACATACTAATTGTTTCTGTGCCTTAACAATTGGCAGTAACTAAAGGGCTATGTGGATTCCTAAACAATGACTTTTCTGAGGAATTGGTTCATTGTCAGTTTCAGAGGCAAACTGGTTCTTTACCATGACATGAAATTAACCTTGCCTTGATCTGTGGGAAAGAACCATGCCTACTTCCTCATGATTAATGTGCAGCAATCAGTGAGCATGAGTGATGAGGCTATAAGTGTGTTGTGACTCATTCAGTCACTGTTTATGGAAAAAAAATGTCACATCACAACCATCTTAAGTGAGCACATAGAAGGCACTGATAAGTTTCAACATGGGACAACAGATTGAGGGAAGGAGTGCGTGTATAGAATGAGCTGCCAGAGGAAGTGGTGGAGGCTGCTACAATTACAACATTTAAAAGCCATGATGTGGAGGAGCAGGTGTTGGACTGGGGTGGGCAAAGTTAAAAATCACACAACACCAGGTTATAGTCCAACAGGTTTATTTGGAAGTACTGGCTTTCGAAGTGCTGCTCCTTCATCAGGTGATTGTCACCACTTGATGAAAGAGCAGCGCTCCGAAAGCTAGTGCTTCCAAATAAGCCTGTTGGACTATAACCTGGCGTGTGTGATTTTCAACATTTAAAAGGCAAATGGATGGGTAAATGAATAGGAAGGGTTTAGAGGGATATGGGCCAAGTGTGGGCAAATGGAATTGGATTAGGTTGGGATATCTGGTTGGCATGGACGAGTTGGACTGAAGGGTCTGTTTCCATGCTGTACATCTCTATGTTAAGTACAATTTTGCTTTCTGTTAACATCCCTTCAATAGATTATCTAGTTATTATCACATTGCTATCTATAGGAACTTGCTGTGCTCACAGGAGCTCACATGCATCCTTCACAAAAACAACTGCAAAAGCTCTTAATTGGCTATAATACAACATTGGGATGCCCTCAGTTCATGAAAGGTACTAAATAAATGCAAGGCTTTCTTTTAGTGGTTTCTTAACTCTCATTCTGTTTTTTTTTTCAAACCAGGTACTGTTACTGGTTGTCTCCCTTTTCATACTCAAAGAGATGTACAACATGGAAACAGACCTTTTGGTCCAACTCACCCATGCCGACCAGTTATCCAAAATTAATCCAGCCCCATTAACCAGCATTTGCCTCATAACCCTCTAAGCCCATCTTATTCATATACCCACCCAGATGCCTTTTGAATGTTGTAATTGTACCAGCCCCCATCACTTCCTCTGGCAGCTCATTCCATACACGTACCACCCTCTGCGTGAAACAGTTGCCTCTAACATATGAGGAACGGCTGAGGATACTGGGATTGTATTCGTTGGAGTTTAGAAGCTTAAGGGGAGACTTAATAGAGGCGTACAAAATAATACATGGCTTGGAAAAGGTGGATGCTAGGAAATTGTTTCAGTTAAACGAGGAGACTAGGACCCGTGGACACAGCCTTAGAATTAGAGGGGGTCATTTCAGAACAGAAATGCGGAGACATTTCTTCAACCAGAGAGTGGTGGGCCTGTGGAATTCATTGCCACGGAGTGCAGTGGAAGCCGGGACGCTAAATGTCTTCAAGGCCGAGATTGATAGATTCTTGTTGTCTAGAGGAATTAAGGGCTACGGGGAGAACGCTGGTAAGTGGAGCTGAAATGCGCATCAGCCATGATTGAATGGCGGAGTGGACTCGATGGGCCGAATGGCCTTACTTCCACTCCTATGTCTTATGGTCTTATGGTCTTATTCCTTTTAAATCTTTCCTCTCTCAGCTTAAGCATATACCTCTAGTTCTGGACTCCCCCACCCCAGGGAAAAGACATTGTCTATTCACCTTATCCATGCTCCACATGGTTTTATAAACATCTGCAAGGTCATCCCTCAGACTCCGACACTCCAGGGAAATAGCTCCAATCTATTCAACCACTCCCTAGAGCTCAAACCCTCCAACCTTGGCAACATCCTTGTGAAGCTTTTCTGAACCTTTACATGTTTCACAACATCCTTCCTATAGCAAGGATACCAAAATTGAATGTAGTATTCCAACAGTGGCCTAACCAGTGGTTTGTGCAGCCACAACATGGCCTACCAACTCCTACACTCAATGTACTGACCAATAAAGGCAAACATATCAAATGCCTTCTTCACTATCCTATCTAACTGCAACTCCACTTTCAAGGAGCTATGAACCTGCACTCCAAGGACTCTTTGCTCAGCTACACTCCCAGGACATTATCATTAAGTATATAAGTCCTGCTCAGATTTGCCTTTCCAAAATGTAGCATCTCACATTTATCTAAATTAAATTCCATCTGCCACTCCTCAAGATCTTGTTGTACTCTGAAGTAAACTTACTGTCCAGTACGTCTCCAATTTTGGTGTCATATGCAAACTTACTAACCATACTTCCTCTGCTCACATTCAAATCATTTATATAAATGATGAAAAACAGTGAAATCAGCATCAAACCCTTGTGGCACACCACTGGTCACAGGCCTCCAGTCAGAAAAGCAACCCTCCACCACCACCAACAACCTGCCCACAACCGATGTCAGACTCTAGTGGCCTATATTACCCTGGCTTTTCCTTACCACTTTGCTTAAATAATGGAACCACATTAGCCAATCTCCAATCTTCCGGCACCTCACCTATGGCTATTGATGATAGAAATATCTCAGCAAGGGCCCCAGCAAACACTTCCCTTGCTTCCCACAGAGGTTTAGGATACACCTGATAAGGACCCAAGGATTTATCCACATTAATGTGTCCTTTAAGAGTGTAGAAATAATAAAAATCTAAATGTTTTGTCACCCAACACTTCAAGTTGGACTTTACCCAACCGTCTTAATAGCATGAGAAAAGATTCCAGAAGCTTCTATCTGCCCAGAAACTCTGAATATTTATATAATGTCATGTTCTCCATTATATATCCTAGACTAGTTGAATTTCTTGGTCTGATGGTTTTAATGATGAGAGATCATTGTTCCCCCAGAGTATTCAATTACCTCAAACTAAATGTACTTGCATTATTGACTGTTTAATGCATAATTAATCGTTTAACTACCTACTGCATAAAAGATATTTAATGAATAGATACAAATACTTAAAAAATCTTTACTTTCAAATCAATAAAATGGTGTCTATGTTACAATAGCGTGATCAATAATTTCTGATACCTTATATTGGCTTGCATTTCCCCTTTAATTCCCCCTGATACTTGACTCCACTTTTGTCTACTTTTAGGGCTCTTTCAATTTGGGTGGTACTGACATTTCCTTGTTGGGTGCAGGCAATATCAGACTCACCCCGGGGAAAAGACCTTGTCTATTTACCCTATCCATGCCCCTCATGATTTTATGAACATCTGTAAGGTCACCCCTCAGCCTCCAACACTCCAGGGAAAATAGCCCCAATCTATTCAACCACTCCCTAGAACTCAAACCCTCAAACCCTGGCCTGTGATAAACCAAGTGGAGTTATATAGAATTGAAGGAGGCTATTCAGCTCAAGAAAGCTATGAAGATTATATTAACAGCTATCCACTCCCTTACTACTTTCCCATTATCTGAAAATCTTTTCTCTTCTCCATTTCCATCTGGAAAGTTTTGATTGAATCTGCTTCCTTTACTCTTTCATGGAGCATATTTCAGATCAAATCAATGCACAACAACCAATAATTTATCTTCATCTGACTCCTTATATCTGAAGCAATGAAGAGATCCCCAAATAAGACAATGATTCTGCACTTTTCAGTCACAACATGCCACACTTACTTTGCTTTTTTTTTTATTGGATGTAGGCATCAATGACAAGGTCAGCTTTTGTCACCCATTCCTAATTGCCCTTGGACTGATTGGTATGTCAGTTTGAAGCCCTGAAGAGTCAATCACATTGCCATGAGTCTCAAGTCAAATGTAGGCCAGACCAGGTAGGGATGGCAGATTGTAGCTATCTTTGCTAAAGGAGATTAGCGAACCTGATGGAGTTGGATGACTATCAATGATAGATTCATGGTCACTGTCAATCAGACTAGATTTATATTCCAGATTAGAAATTGGTGGGATTTGAACCCGTGCCCAAATGGGCGGTGCAGTGCCTCAGTGGTTAACACTGCTGCATCAGAGCGTCAGGGACCCGGGTTCAATTCCAAGTTGGGCGACTGTGTGGAGCTTGCACATTCTCCCCCTATCTGTGCAGGTTTCCTCCGGGTGCTGGTTTCCTCCCACAATCCAAAGGTATGTAGGTTAGGTGAATCGGCCATGCTAAATTGCCAAAATTGTTCAGGGATGCGTAGGCTAGATGCATTAGTCAGGGATAAATATAAGGTTGGGGAATGGGTTTGGGTGGGTTACTCTTCAGAGTGGACTTGTTGGGCTGAAGGGGCAGTTTCCATGCTGTAAGAATTCTAATGTCTTCAGTGCATTACCTTGGACCTCTGAATTGTCAGGGGTGTGGCACCACCACTATGGCCCTGTCACCCCCTACTGGATCAATTACATGGAGCCATACAACATGGGAACCGACCTTAAAGGCCCAATTTGTCAATGCTGACCTGATTTCGTAAATTTGGCCCATATTCCTGGAAACCCATCCTTTCCATGTAACTGTCCAAATGTCTTTGCATTGTTGTAATTGTACTAGCCTTCCTCTGGCAGCTCATTCCATACACACACCACCTTCTGTGTGAAAAAGTTGCCCCTCAGGTTCCTTTTAAATCTTTCCCCTCTCAACTTAAACTTATGCCTTCTATTTTTGGACTTCCCTAATCTGGGGAAAAGACCTTGGCTATTCACCTTATCTGTATCCCTCATGATTTTATAAAACTCCATAGGTCATCCCTCAGCCTCCTAAACTCTAGGGGAAAAGGTCCCTGCCTATCTAAGCTCTCCTTATAACTCAAACTCTCTTGTCTCGGCAACACCCTTGTAAATCTTTTTTGCATCCTTTCCAGTTTAACAACATCCTTCCTAGATGTAGCAGGGCAAACAGAGTGGTATGTAAAACTCCAAAAGTGGCCTTATCAATGTCTTGGACATCCATAACAAGACAGCTCAACTCCTATCATCAATGCTTTGACCAATGTAGACAAGCATGCCAATTGCCTCTTCACCATCCTGTCTACATGTAATGCCACTTTCAAAGATTTATGTACCTGCATCCTAAGGTTTCTCTATTCGACAACACTCCCCAGGGTCCTACTATTAACTATGTTAATAGAACTGCCCTGGTTAGCCTTACCAAAATGCAACACCTCACATTTATCTGAATTAAACTCCATCTAACATTCTTCCGCCCACTGGCCCAGTTAATCAAGATATACTTGATTTACTTAGATAATATATACTTAGACAACCTTGTTCATGTCCACTATACCACCAATTTTGATGTCACCTGCCAACTTACTAGCCATGCCTCCTATATTCTCATCCAAATAATTTTTATAAATGTTGAACAACAATGGACACAGCCCCGATCTCTGCAGAATACCACTGGTCACAGGCTTCCAGTCTGAACAACAATCCTCACCCACCACCCTGTCTCCTACTATCAAGCCAAATTTGTATCTGATTAGCTAGATCTCTGTAGACATAAATATTGCATAGGATATAGAACACAGAAACAAGCCATTTATCCTAAACAGTCCACACCAGCATTATGCTCCTCTTAACAATCAGGAACAACAATTAGTTTCCAAGTTACCTCAGCATTTGTTTACTCAGTTTACACGCACACAGGGAGTATTGAACAGGATTTTATTTTAACATTTCTTCAGTTAAATTTCATTACACAATGTGGACTGACTGGCTTTAAAACAGTTCCTTCTCAGTAAATGAGCAATGAACAGATGGATTTATTCTGGAAGTACTAGGATCTAGGAAAAAAATTATCAAACTGGAGAGGCGTCAGAAGAGATTTACCAGGATGTTGCCGGGTATTGAAGGTTTGAGTTATAAGGAATGGCTGGATAGGCTGGGACTTATTTCACTGGAGCATAGGAGGTTGAGAGGCGATCTCATAGAAGTTTATAAAATAATGAGAGGTATAGATGGAGTTAATGACTGTTGTATTTCTCATGGATGGGGGTTTTCATGACCGGGGGCACATTTTTAAGGTGAAAGAAAAGAGATTTTAAAAAAGACATAGGAGGTAAAGTTTTTACACAGAGTGTGGGTACAATTACAACATTTAAAAGATATTTGAATAGATACATGAATAGGAAAGGTTTAGAGTGATATGGGCCAGGAGCAGGCAGTGAGACTGGTTTAGTTTGGGATTATGTTCGGCATGGATTGGTTGGACTGAAGGGGCTGTTTCCATGCTGTATGACTCTATGACTATGACTCCATGTGTGCTAATATTTATTAGGCGAAAGTGAGGACTGCAGATGCTGGAGATTAGAGTCAAGTTGGAGTAATGCTGGAAAAGCACAGCAAGTCAGGCAGCATCCGAGGAGCAGGAAAATCGATATTTCGGGCAAAAGCCCTTCATCAGGAATGTCAATTTTCCTGCTCCTCGGATGCTGCCTGACCTGCTGTGCTTTTTCAGTGCCACTTTAATCTTGACTCTGATTTCCAGCATCTGCAATCCTCACTTTCACCTAGTTGATTTTAACTTTACTGCGAATCCTCTTCCAAGGATGCCTACCTTGAAGAAGTTCTCCTCCTCTCTCTACAAGGATCTCAGTGAGTCTCTCTCTCTCACTGCAAGCCCCAGGTCATCTCCTCTGCCATTCCTGATAAAACCCATTTGCCCGAAATGTCGATTTTCCTGGTCCTCAGATGTTGCCTGACCTGCTGTGCTTTTCCAGCACCAATCTAACCTTGCCAATATTTCTTGCCTATTTTGTGTTCCCCTGGAGATGATGGTGGTGGACCACCTTGAGCTGCTGCCATCGTTAGATGTGGGGAAACCCACAATGTTGTTTGTATTGATGGATTCCAAGATTTTGACCCAGGGACAGTAAAGGAACAGCAATGTAGTTCCAAATAAGGATGGTGAGTGGTTTGATGGGGAACTTGCAGGTAGTGATGCTCCCATGCATCTGTTACCCTTGTCCTTCCAGTTGGTAGGAGACGTGGATTTGGAAGATGCTGTCAAAAAGGAACCTAAGTGAGTTATTACAGTGCATCTCATGGGTGGTACAAACTACTGCTACTGTGTGTCAATGGTGGAGGAAGTGTTGAAGTTGATTGACTGGGGGGACAGTCAAGTGGGCATCCTTGTCCAGAAGTTGTTGAGCTTCTTTATCTGCACCTATCCAGGCAGGTGAAGAATATTCTATCACGACACTGACTTATGCCTTGTAGATTGTGGACAGGCATTGTGGAGATAGATGGGTTATTCACGGCTGAATTACATATAAAATAGGAGCAGGAGTAAGCCATTTGGCCCTTTGAGCATCCTCCATCATTCATTCTGAGCATGGCTAATCATCCAACTCCATATCCTATTTTCTCCTCATACTTTTTGGTCCCTTTAGCCCTAAAAACCATATCTAACTACTCCTTGAAAAACAAAAACTTCCTAGCCTCTGGCCTTCTGTTGTCGCCACAGTATTTACAGAGCTTGTGCATTTCAGTTTCTGATCAATTTATTTATGCTCCGGTATGTTTTCCACCCCCATCCTCGACAGTGACTTTCCAGCTATATGGAAAAAGCCATGGGAACACAGATAGGCCATGCAGCCCTTCAAGCCTGTTCCACCACTCGGCCAGGCCATGTCTAATCCATAAACACTAACTCCATTAGCTTCTGTAATCCATAACTATGTCATGAGTGCTCTGCTTGGAGACAGGTTCTTGACTCATTATCAGCTGATATGTCATCTTGAGCTAATTTCTTAGCAGTTTCTTATTCATTCATGAGACGTGGGATTGCTGGCTAGGTCATCGATGGTTTTTCTATTGCCTTCTAAGTTATACTGGACTTAGTGGGGGTGCTAGATGAGCACACAGTCCCCACGTCTGTCTGAGCTAGAACAGGAATTGAACTAACCTTGTTAGTGTTGTGCTGAACCACAAGCTATCCAACCACTTTCCAGCTCCACACCCTTAATGTTCTTCATAAGATCACTACAGTGTAGAAAGAAGCTTTTCAGCCCATTAAGTCCATACTGACCCTCAGAGGAACATCCCACCCAGACCTCCCTGCTACCCTATCCCTATAGCTCTGCATTTGCCATGGCGAATCCGCCTGGCCAGCACATCACTGTGACACTATTGAAAATTTAGCATGGCTAGTCCTATAGGGAGGCAATGACCTAGTGGTATTATCACTGGACTGTTAATCCGGAGATCCAAGTAATATTCCGGGGACCTGGTTCAAATCCTGCCACTGCAGATCCTACAATTTGAGTTCAATAGCAAATCTGGAATTAAGAGTCATGAAGCCATTGCTGATTGGCAGAAAACCCCATCTGGTTCACTAATGTCCATTAAGGAAGGAAACTGCCATCCTTACCTAGTCTGATAGACATGTGACTCCAGATCTGCACTCATGTGGTTGACTCTTAACTCTGGACAATTAAGGATGGACACTAAACGATGACCTAGCCAGCAATCCCACGTCTCATGAATGAATAAGAAAAATCTGGAAGTAAGCCAGAGCACCTGGAGGGACAGACACAGGGTGAATGTGTAACCTCCACACAGACTGTCACTCTCAAGGACACTCAGGTCACTGGTGCTAAGAGACAGATGAACCACATCGATGCCTGAGAAAAGTCTCTTAACCTTGCCGTACAAAAATCTCTGTCTCAGTTTTGAAATGTTTCTGTTGTTCCTCACCAGGCTCACCATATTTCCAGGCCAGTTGGGAGCAGGGAAGAGCTTGAGTTTCAGATTGCTATCCTTTGGAAGTACAGCTTCCTGACATCACCCCTAAACAGCCTCACTGTAAGTTTAAGGCTGTGCCCAGTTTACGCTCCATGTCAACTGGTAGGACCCTATCTCCAGCTGCTCCACATTCCGACCAATCACACATTGGATAAGGGACCTCAATTATCCAGCAGTCGATTATCTGACATTTGGATTATCTGGCAAGATGGCAAGGTCCCGATGCTTGGCTAAACTGTGTTATCCGGCATTCGATTATCCGAACATTCGATTATCCAAACAAAATACTCCCTGCTCGTGTCGCTTGGATAATCAAGATTCCTATGTAATGTGGTCCTTATAAAGCAGAGCATCCTCTGCAAACTTAACTTGGGAAACACTGTAGGACGTTAACTGGTAAAGCAAATAATGGGCCACAAACAGTGATGCATAAATCATGTGTAAGTCAAAATTATCTGCAAATATTCAGGCAAAATCATTGACCTTTGTTTTGAATGTAATAAAATGCTAACAGTTTGCGATCTTAATTTTGAACAACAGCGGATACTTTTGAAATCTCAGCCACAGGGCAAGTGCAGGCCCGGTGGGTTTATTTTGCTTTAAGTCTGTGATGTCATTTCCACCAACAAGAAATCAGCAGGTTACGTGTCAAAGGGGTCGAATTAAGACTTTGCACGACTCCAGCTTTTGTTGGCAGAGAAAGGTTGACTTATTATTTTTTTTTAAATCACAGGATCACAGGATCCCTACAGTATAAAAGCAGGCCATTCGGCCCATCAAGTTCACGCCAACTGTCTGCACAGCATCCCACCCAGAACCCCCAGCCTTATCCCCGTAACCCAGCATTTCCCATGGCTAACACGCCTAGTCTGCACAAGCCTGGACTCCATGTGGCAAGTTAGCATGGCCAATCCACCTAACTTGCATATCTTTGGATTGTGGGAGGAAATCGGAGCAACCGGAAGAAACCTACACAGACACAGGAAGAACATGCAAACTTGGTGGCACAGTGGTTAGCACTGCTGCCTGATAGCGCAAGAGACCCGGGTTCAATTCCTGCCTCAGGCAACTGTCTGTGTGGAGTTTGCGCATTCTCCGGGTGCTCCAGTTTCCTCCCACAGTCCAAACATGTGCAGGCTAAGTGAATTGGCCATGCTAAATTGGCCGTAGTGTTAGATGAAGGGGTAAATATAGGAGAATGGGTCTGGGTGGGTTGCTCTTCGGAGAGTCGGTGTGGACTTGGTGGGCCAAAGGGCTTGTTTCCACACTAAGTAATCTAACCTAATCCTCAGGCTGGGATCAAAGTCAAGCCCCTGGTGCCATGAGACAGCAGTGCTAACCACTGAGCCACCGTGCCATAGAGATGTACAGCACGGAACCAGACCCCTCAGCCCAACTCGTCCATGCTGACCAGATATCCTAGATTCGTTAAGTCCCATTTGACAGAACTTGGCCCATAACCCTCTAAATCCTTCCTATTCATATGCCCATTCAGGTGCCTTTTAAATGTTGTTATTGTACCAGCCTCCACCACATCCTCTGGCAGCTCATTCCATACACGCACCACCCTCTGCGTGAAAAAGTTGCCCCTTAGATCCCTTTTAAATCTTTCCCCTCCCACCTTAAACCAATGCCCCCTAGCTCTGGACTCACCCACCCCAGGGAAAAGACCTTGTCTATTTACCCTATCCATGTCCCTCATGATTTTATAAACTTACCACCTGAAAAAAAATGGATAAATCGGAGGAATGATCATTGTGTTTATTAGGCTCTAAATCTTTCCACTGTGTGATAAAATGCAGCTTTGTACCCATGATCTTGGGTACCACGAGTGTCTGAATGCGCTGCAGTAGGAGTGTAGAGTTGCAGATTAAGCATTTGTCCAGTGATTTAAATTGAGATGGTGTTTCAGAGACTTTTTAGACTTCTTGTTCGGGCTCTTGGTTGCAAGCGTTGTGTGCTTCAAGGGAACGTATGGGGATAAAACATCTTCAAGGTAAGTCCAGGCAAAACATGTATAAAAAATATTGGGTGGAATTTTAAAGGATTCCCATAAAGCCATTGTGATACCCATCCCACACCATTGTAGGTTTGCTCTGCAACTATCTAAGATTCAAGAAATGCAATAAGTGACTCAGGGCAAGGCTTCCACCTTATCCGGTGAAGAACTTTTCAGTGAAGGAGTTTGCACATTCTCCCCGTGTCTGCGTGGGTTTCCTCCGGGTCCTCCGGTTTTCTCCCACAGTCCAAAGATATGCAGGTTAGGTGAATTGGCCATGCTAAATTGCCCATAGTGTTAAGTGCATTAGTCAGAGGGAAATGGGTCTGGGTGGGTTACTCTTCGGAGGGTTAGTGTGGACTTGTTGGGCTGAAGGTCCTGTTTCCACACTGTAGGGAATCTAAATCTAATAACTCCAATTAGCTTGACCAGCAGCTCTCCAGTCTCAACAACAGCACCGCCGGGAGAAGTGGCCATCACAGGAACTGCAACAGTCTCCAACGATGAAGAACTGGGAACTGAGCGAGAGGTGAAAAATGGTGCCCGAGATTGGCAACGTTGTCGTTGGTTGGGTCCAGCGGGGGCAGAAGGGCAATATTGACAAGGTGGGCCGCAGCAAGAGGCTCCGACATTGCTGGGTCTGGCTCAGGGAGTGGTGGAAGTGAATCGGCAAAGCAGCAAAAGATAGCGTTTAAGGATTGGCGTCATCGACATTAGTTGGGTCTGGCATAGATGGCGGTAGAGAGTTGGTGGCTCTGAGCCAGCGCAGAACCTAAACGTCAATGGAGTTCTCTTTAAGCAACACCTTTTCACTTTTCTCTTATTCTTAAACTATCAAAATGGCACCACATGGTGGCTTTTCATTGTATTTTAGTGTATTTCTTACAGGAAAACATGCGTGACAACAAAAATCATTCATTCGTTTAATTTTGAGTGAGGTTCTTGTTGGGGCCGTGAGTTGAGGTCTTGGGGAGAGCTGGCCTGCACAGACCAGAGACACAAACAAGGAGGATTGCTGAGCAATGGGAGAGGGTCTCTCTTATGGAAAAGAGCACGACTGAAGGAGGCCCCTTCCCACCAAGACTAAAGCATACTAACCTTCCAGGCTTCTCACCCATTGCCAACCTCCAAGCACTCACCTGTTATAAAATTGCAATCATATGAAGGCTTATGCCCGAAACATTGATTCTCCTGCTCCTCGGATGCTGCCTGTCCTGCTGTGCTTTTCCAGCGCCACCCTTTTTAACTGTGATCTCCAACATCTGCAGTCCTCTCTTTCTTCCTGTAGGAAATTAATTGTCTATTTGAAGATTATTTTTGGCCAAAGAAATAAAAATCATGGAACATGGGTCTTCCTAGAACTTCCATGCTTTGATGCCCATCCTTAATTGCCCTTCAGCTGGGTGGCTGTGTAGGCTATTTCAGAGGGAAGTTAAGAATAGACCATGTAGTTGTGGATCTGAGGTCACGAGTGGGTGGGCAACAAGAGAAGCACCAATGGAAGCTGACAGGTCTTCTCTCCTGGAAGCCAGCACACAGGGAAGCATAAAACTCAACCCTCTGTGTCAATGTTCCTTTTCCTCAGAACTAAGAGACTTTGTGATTCTTTTGTGGAAATAGAATGACATGTCTTTACCCTATTTAGCAAGTTGTGCAATGCCTATCAGATCCAATCACTCAACAATATTTACAGATACCAGGAGCTGATGAAGCACTAGGTTGGGCAACCTAAGTGACCTTAACCTATTAAGAACATAAGTGAAGGAAGTGAATGAATAGAACTATCACAGGAAGTCTAGAACATTCTTTAAGCAATAGGTCATTTTCCAAGAATCAAGTGACAGCTGGAAAGATAATTAATGAATCATAGAGTACACCAAACGTCTTATTTTTAACAATTGGCTCTATCTCTGAAGATTATGTTCTCCATATCACAACAGTCAGTGGCATTAGCAGTAGATGCATGCACATCTCATTTAACCGTCAGAGGTACAGTCAAGTACAGTAGAGTGAAGTGTGAAATGTGCGCTATTTAAGTGTACACTATTCTTGACAATGACGGTGATGATTATTGAGTATCCAGAGCTTGCAATGTGTCACAATGTCCTGGACACATGAGTTAAGTGCAATGGCAAAATATGATATCGATTTTCACTCTGTGGGATACTGGTAGAACATTCTGCAACAGCGATTCACTGTGCCACAGACAAGAGAGCGTGACAATGCTTCTGTAATGTCTCCTCACTCAGTGAGCTTTCAAGTAGCTTTTGGGCTGGCAAAAGGGGATGTACTGAGCATAGCCCGAATCAGTGTTGCCTCTTGTCCCTTAGCCAGTCTAGTGTTGACTTAGGAGAGGATTGGTTAACAAAGAAACAAAGCAATGTCTGATATTGACAAGCGTTGTAACATGCCCTGAGGCTTTAGAATAGAAAACGTAACTCGTGAACAAATCACCAATGCTGTCAAGGAGTATCAAGTATCATTTTTATGTTGGGATTATATTCACTAAAATGTTATGGAGAAAACCCTCTCGAAAGCACACATTATAGAGAATAGGCTCTGAAATAAAAGGTGAGATTAGAATTCACGGTGATCCACCTTAAAAGGCCTTGAGCTTAAGACCATAAATCATAGGAGTGGAAGAAGGCCATTCAGTCCATCAAGTCTGATCTGCAATTCAATGAGATTCACAGCTGATCTGACAATCTTCAGCTCCACTCTCCTGCCATTTCGTTATATCCTTGATACCCTGACTGATTCAAAATCTGTGTCTCAGCCTTGAATGTACATATAGGATTGAAACTATCCACCATGGTTGACATTTATAACAGAGGAGAATAAAAGACTTGAATTTATATTGCATCTTTCAGGAACACTGGAAATTTTTTCAAGCAGAGAGTGAGGAGCCTGTGGAATTCTCTGCTGCAGGAAGCAGTTGAGGTCAAAACATTAAATGTTTTCAAGAAGGAGTTAGATATTGATTTTAGGATGAATGTGATCAAAGAATATGGGAGAAAGTGGAAACAAGGCACTGAGTTTGATGATCAAATGTGATTAAATTGGATGATGGAGCAGGCTCAAAGGGTTGAGCGGCCTAATCTTGCTCCGATTTTCAATGTGTTCCGATGTTCCAAAATGCCAACTGCGAATTAAGCTCTTCTGAAGTATAATTACCATGACGATGCAAAAAAAGGGCGTGGTTAGTACACAGCAAACTCCCACAAAGGGCCATATGGTGATGACCCAAAAATCTATTGATTGAGGGATAAGTAGCATCCGGGCCAACTCCTCTGTACTTTTGCAAAAGTAAAAATCACACAACACCAGGTTATAGTCCAACAGGTTTATTTGGAGGTTGTCTTCACCAACCACCTGATGAAGAAGCAGCATTTCGAAAGCTAGAACCTCCAAATAAACCTGTTGGACTATAACCTGGTGTTGTGTGATTTTTATATTTTGTTCACCCAGTGCAACACCGGCTCCTCCAAATCAGTGCTTTTTCAAGAAAGGTATCTCATATAAAAGATAGCACCTTTGCAGTGCATCAACCTCCTGATACTACACTTGGAATGTCAACCTTGCTTTGGTGTTCAGGCCTTGGAATAAGACATGGACACACACCATTTTTGATTCCAAGGTAAGAGCGCCACCTACAGAGCCACTGGACTGTGTGCAGCTGGTTTCTTCACAAGGGAAAATATTGTTTCATATTCCAGCAAATAATCAAATGTGAAGTAGATAAGCTTTAATTTGTTAAAGGGACACTGTCTTCACCAAAAGGCTGTTGGCCAACATTTTCTTTGAATAGGATAGAGTGGGAAGTTGAAGCATAGTTTGATGGTGGCACAGTGGCTAGTACTGCTGCCTCACAGTGCCAGAGACCTGGGTTCAATTCATGCCTCAGGCAACTGTCTGTGTGGAGTTTGCACATTCTCCCTGTGTCTGTGTGGGTTTCTTCCCACAGTCCAAAAATGTGCAGGTTAGGTGAATTGGCCAAGCTAAATTGCATGTAGGGGAATGGGTCTGGGTGGGTTGCTCTTTGGAGGGTTGGTGTGGACTTGTTGGGCCGAAGGGCCTATTTCCATACTGAAAGTAATCTAATAAAATCAATTATTATTAATAATACCATGGCGATGTTGTGAAACACATCACATGCTGCTCTTTTCTTATGAATTGCCATTAGCAAGGAGACCTTTCTATTGTTACAAGAGGTGACAAAGATCACTATACTGTTGATGAGAGTGTTTGTGCATATTTGTTTGAAAAATCTTGCATTTATATCCTTGAATAAAAGCAAAATACTGCAGGTACTGGACACCTGAAACAAACAAAGGACAAACCCAGCAGATGTGGCAGCATTGGTGGCTTTCCTTTATTCATTCATGAGATGGGCATGTCGCTGGCTAGACCAGCATTTATTGCCCCATCCCTAAATACCCCAGAGGGCAGTTATGAGTCACATGCAGACCTGAGCTTCCGTAAAGGACATCAGTGAACCAGATGGCCTTTTCCTGACAATCGGCAATGGATTCAGAGTCATCATTAGACACTTCATTCCAGATTTTTTAAATTAAATATCAAATTCCACCATCTGCCATGGCAGAATTTGAACCCAGATCCCTAGAATGTGACCTGGGTCTCTGGATTAACAGTCCAGCGACAATACTATGAGGCCATCGCCTCCCCCCTGCACTTAGTCGAAAGGTCCAATTCTCTCCCATGTGTAAACTTTAATTTGCACACTTTTTTACATTTTTGTTTCCTTTTTGCACCATTAAGAATCCCTTAGTGTGAACATCTCTTTTCTTTCTCCCACCAATGACACCATGTCTCTAGCGGCTGACTCTCTGCAATCCCATCTAAACTCACTCTCTTTCAACGTTTAAACTGCTCCTTCGAAACAACCTTTTTGACCATCTGCCCCAGAATCTCCTTAAGTAACCCAGTGTCCCCTCTCGTTTGCTAATACTCTTGAAGTGTTTCACGTGTGACTATATGCAAGTTTTGACAGCACCGTGGAATGTGAAATTGACAAATGTAAGGGAAAGAGGACAATTTGGGGCGGCACGGTGGCTCAGTGGCTAGCACTGCTGCCTCACAGCTGCAGGGTCCCTGGTTCAATTCCTGCCTCGGGCGACTGTCTGTGTGGAGTTTGCACGTTCTCCCTGTGTATGCGTGGGTTTCCTCCCACAGTCCAAAGATGTGCAGGTCAGGTGAAATGGCCATGCTAAATTGCCCATAGTGTTAGGTGCATTAGTCAGAGGGAAATGGGTTACTCTTCAGAGGGTCAGTGTGGACTGTTTGGCCCATAGGGCCTGTTTCCACACTGTAGGGAATCTAATCAAAAGGAAAAACTTCAGGAAAACGAATGGTTAAAATATATCCCTCGTTCCTCTTAAAGCTGCTGTAGCATTGCAGGAAGGATGGGATTTCCAGAATAGAACATAACGTGCTCCTTCTCAACTTCCTCTCAAATGAAATGTCGGCATGCAGATTGTTCACATTTAGTTTGGCCACTGCTGAACTCACTTTGCAAATCTGTGCCGATGGGTTTCCTTGCTGCCCTCTAACGGTTTGTTCTCTTTCGCAGGATGAAACCTGGTCGAAGCAGTACACCTACGCTCTGTTCAAGGCAATGAGCCACATGCTGTGCATCGGGTATGGAAAGCAGGCACCTATTGGCATGTCTGATGTCTGGTTGACCATGCTCAGCATGATAGTGGGCGCCACCTGCTATGCCATGTTCATCGGCCATGCCACGGCACTCATCCAGTCATTGGACTCATCTCGGAGGCAGTATCAAGAGAAGGTAAGGGCCCTCTACCTTCATTCGCATCCAATGTGGTAACCTCCTGTCTACAGAAATCACGATGGCACTAACGCTGGATGGCTGAGAGCCGCTGGTGCCTGAAACTAATGCTATCAGTTTTATTAGAAACAAATTCTTTATTCAGGAACCTGCAATATTGTACTGAATAATAGATACCCGAGAGTGAATACAAGACTGTAATCTAATCGAGGGTTCCATTCTTGTCGTAAACTGTGAGAATATTCAGGTGTCACCTGAACTCAGAGATTGTATTGCTCTTTTTAAATCGCTCCAAGTTATTTGTGTTGAACACAACGCTATTAATTCAATAGAAGCATGCAGTCATCTAACTGTGGATGAAGTTTTTAGTGTTCTACATTGTTGATCTATGGTGGCAGTTATCTGAAGGGTTAATGATTACAGTGCAGCATTACTTAGAAATGATATTCAACAAGAACATGGCTGCTATCTATGTGCATAAAGCCATTATTTTCAGTAAGCCTAAAATCAGGGAATGAAGAAATGTACTTACTGTGTTGAAATCTGCACTATTAACGTTAGTACTTCTATCAGGAACCACCAAACTTGCATTTGTTTAATATCGTAAATGATTAAGGAAGGGTAAAGTGAGACAAAAGTTGAATGGATGTCATACAAAGAAGCAAACTTGGTAGAGCTGACCAACAATGTTGTCAAAGAGACGCATTTTTTGGAAAAATTGCGATGGAACAAGAATGGGAAGTCCAGAAAGGGACTGAGAACTGAGGCAGCTGAAGGCTGGGCTGGTTAAAGGAAGCATGAGGTGATTTGGCTCATGAGGATCTTGAGATGATGTGGGGTGGAAACCATGGGGTGTGAGGAGGTAAAGCCAACAAGCAAGGCAGTGGGCAGGTGAGGCTGAGGTGATGCAGTGGAGGGATCACTTAGTAGAGAAAAAATGTATGATTAATGTGGTACGTTTTGTGGCCACCGCTGTTTGTTATTTTTATAAATGACCTAGATGAGGGCGTAGAAGGATGGGTTACTCAGTTTGCGGATGATATTGAGATCATTGGAGTTGTGGATAGTGCTGAAAAATGTTGCAGGTTACAGAGGGCTATAGATAAGCTGCAGAGCTGGGCTGAGAGGTAGCAAATGGAGTTTAATGCAGAAAAGTGTGAGGTGATTCACTTTGGAAGGAGAAACAGGAATGCAGAGTACTGGGCGAATGGTAAGATTCTTGGTAGTGTAGAAGAGCAGAGAGATCTCGGCGTCCATGTACATAAATCCCTGAAAGATGCCACCCAGGTTGATAGGATTGTTAAGAAGGCATATGGTGTGTTAGCTTTTATTGGTAGAGGGATTGAGTTTTGGAGCCACAAGGTCATGCTGCAGTTGTACAAAGCTCTTGTGCAGCCACACTTGGAGTATTGCGTACAGTTCTGGTCACCGCATTACAGAAAGGATGTGGAAGCTTTGGAAAGGGTTCAGAGGAGATTTACTAGGATGTTACCTGATATGGAGGGAAGGTCTGACGAGGAAAGGCTGAGGGACTTGAGGCTGTTTTCATTCGAGAGAAGAAGGTTGAGAGGTGACTTAATTGAGACATGTAAGATAATCAGAGGGTTAAAAAGAGTGGATAGGGAGAGCCTTTTTCCTCAGATGATGATGGCTAGCACAAGGGGACATAGCTATAAATTGAGGGGTGACAGATATAGGAGAGATGTCAGAGGTAGGTTCTTTACTCAGAGAGTAGTAGGAGCGTGGAATGCATGCCTGCAAGAGTAGTAGACTCGCCAATTTTAGGGGCATTTAAATAGTCATTAGATAAGCATATGGATGAAAATGGAATAGTGTAGGATAAGTAGGCTTCAGATTGGTTCCACGGGTCAGTGCAATATCGAGGGCTGAAGGGCCTGTACTGTGCTGTAACGTTCTATGTTCTAATAGAGTTTAATCAATGAAAGGGAAGGATAAGAGGAGACTTTAGGGAAATGTAATTGGGGAAACAAAACGCTCTACTGCTGTAACAAGGAACTTGTGTCATAGGGACAATATTTGGAAATGTTCCCTTTTACAGTGTTCGAATCCTTGAAAATTATGACACATTTTCTTTTAAATGAGTTCTTTGCCATCCTGATTGTTCACCCTTATTCTTACTCCCCTTTCCGAAATGGATGAATTATGCAGGTTCCTGATGCCCTAGATAGTTGTTGCCTTGCAGGAACATGTCTGAAAGCCTCACCAACCACATACAACATTGGGCCACCAAACATTTCGCTGAAGATTGGCTTTTCCTGCAACTTTGCCCTCTCTGATACCTCACTGAGAAGCTGAGGCCTCTCAGGAAGCAATTTGTCACCTTTGACTGCAGCAAACCCACTCTCGGCATCATGCTTAGGTTCTCCACTTTATTTATAATGGTGATGATGATTGAAACGCAGTACAAAGCAAGCAATGCTGACGTTACATTGTGTGCTGGAGACTTGACAACTGAAGCAAGTGCTTCCTTTCTGGGGCTGTGGACTGCAGTCATTAACGTTTGATCATTTGACAAAGCGACAGGACTTGTGGCCCCTGCTACATGCCGAACTCCAGGTGGTCATTGCACAGGCTGTCCTGCTGTATTCAACTCTGCCAGGGATAAGGTTACAGCAAAGCTGTTGACAGAACCTTCATCGATGCTCACAGCAAGATAGAAAGATGAGTAACAATTAAACTGGTTGAAACTCGTTTCTTCAGTTTCTGATTCATTTTAACAACTATTAAAATGAAATAACATCTCCAGAACGAAAGATTTTAGAACGTTAAGGCCTGATCTGAACAAAGTCTTCAAGATGTTAACAGGGAAAGACAGGAAAGAAAAGCTTTTTTTTCACTGGTTGGAGATTCAGAACTAGAGCGCATAGTCTGAGATTAAGGCCAGACCTTTCAAGAGAGATGTTACACATCTACACACAGAGGATGGTAGGCTGTTGGAGCTCTCCTCCAGAAATAGCAGGTGATCAGTTACTAATATTAAATCTGAGAGATTATTTTGTTAAGCAAAGGTATTAAGGGATTTGTACCAAGAGCAGACATGTGGAGTTAGGCCACAAATCAACCATGATCTCATTGAATGGCAGTATAGAATGGAGGGGCTGAATGGCCCATTTCCGTTCCTATCTTCCTCTGAAGTGAAGAATGACTTCATCTGGAGTGTACTCAGATTCAAATTACATGATCAAGATGTTAGGCACCTTCCAATACAGAATGTATGAGGCAGAATTATATTTTATATTGCTTAAAAACTGCATTAATCCATTTAAGGTTCGATAAATCCCTTTTATAGAATAGAATCAGTCTGAACATTGGGGCACAGATAGCCTTACACAAGGCACCTCGAATTTTCAATGCATTACCTGGGCAGACATGGCACCTATTGTACACTTGAGAACATTACTTTAAAAAGTTCTACGATTTACATATGAAAGAACTGAAACCAACATGGTCATTCTAAAAGATGAGAAACTTAACAAACAATCCAGGTCTTTTTCAATATATAATTTCAGTTACATCACACTGTAAACTTTTGCTATATATTCTGTGTCTTACGATCTTATACTCCACAACCACCTGATAAAGGAGCAGCGTTCTGAAAGCTAGTGCTTCCAATTAAACTTGTTGGATTATAACCTGCTGTTGTGTGATTTTTAGTAGAAAGTGAGGACTGCAGATGCTGGAGATCAGAGTGGAGAGTGTGGTGCTGGAAAAGCACAGCAGGTCAGGCAGCATCCGAGGAGCAGGAGATTGATGTTTTGGGCGTAAGCCTTTCATCAGGAATTCCCTAAATGTCAATTCTCCTGCTCCTCGGATGCTGCCTGACCTGCTGTGCTTTTCCAGCACCACACTCTTGTGTGATTTTTAATTTTGTACACCCCAGTTCAACACTAGCACCTCCAAATGACAGTTTATCTAGATTCTGTTCATCTGAACAGACAGAAAATGATGGTCCCTAATTATTAATTATTTGGACAGCACAGTGGCTCAGTGGTTAGCACCGCTGCCTCCCAGCACTAGGGACCCGGTATCGATTCCTGAAGAAGGGCTCATGCCCGAAACATCAATTCTCCTGCTCCTTGGATGCTGCCTGACCTGCTGCGCTTTTCTAGCAACACATTTTCAGCTCTGATCTCCAGCATCTGCAGTCCTCACTTTCTCCTACCCGGTATCGATTCCACCCTCGGGGGACTGTTATGTGGCATTTGCACATTCCCCCCTATGTCTGCGTGGGTTTCCTCCAACAATGTACAGGTTAGGTGGATTGGCCATGGGAACTTCAGGGTTTAGGAGAGGGGGATGGGTCTAGGTGGGATGCTCTTACGAGGGTCAGTGTGGACTGAATGGCCTGCTTCCGTAATGTTGGGATTCTATGATGTTTCCTGTTAATGTGCTTCCCCATGCTCCTCTGAACTGTTTGGTTAGTGAGTCTCATCATCATCAATTAATACAAATTTTCTTTTACTTTAAAGTTGTGCTAATGAGAGCGTTTAGCTTGTTACCAGTGTCCACATGTTGCTTACAGCTCATACTCGCTTGTGCCCTCACCAAAATCGGGTGGAGAAATTCATGTCAACTTTCCCCCCTCCCCCTTCCTTAAGTGTAGCAGAGGTCAGCTGGACCAGTCTGACCACAAGCTGGGTGGATCTCACACTGAAGAATCCAACCAGGAACAACACAAGTCCTTATGACTCAACTGCTCAGTGCATAAAGCCATCAGAGAATTCACAGTGCACTTATTGATTTATGGCATTGCTTCTTTCTGAGAACCAAGCAAATCTTTTTAGCTGCTCGAGCTGTCTTTTTTTCCAAAGGACAGCTGCATTTAAAAATAAACAGTCATTAAGCCTTATTTTCTGTTATTTTCTCAACTCGAGGAGCGACTTAGTCAGCGCCCTGACGTTATTGTTATATCCATCTGAATTTTTGTTTGACAGTTAATCAATTTCCCCTTTACAATTACCTTCTACCTTCTACGACACTTTTATGTATGATGATGGGTGTAATGGACTATACTGAAATTACAATGAACATCTGACATCCTTAGATTAGCACTAAGGACTGCAGGTTTTGACATGACTGAACCACCACCCTTCTTAATATATCATAGAATCCCTACAGTTTGGAAACAGGCCCTTTGGCCCAATGAATGCACACTGACCCTCCAAAAAGTAACCCACCTAGACCCATTCCCCAATCCTATTACTCTACATTTACCCCTGCACCCAACCTACACATCCCTGAACGCTATAGATAATTTAGCATGGCCAATTCACCCTAACCTACACAACCCTGAACACTATGGGCAATTCAGCATGGCCAATTTACCCTAACTGCACATTTTTGGATCATGGGAGGAAACTAGAGCATCCAGAGGAAACCCACGCAGACACGGGGAGAACGTGCAAACTCCACACAGACAGTTGCCCAAGGCTGGAAACGAACCAGGTCCCTGGTGCTGCGAGGCAGCAGCACTAACCACTGAGCCACCGTGCCACCCATTTTATTGGCGCATCAGTTTTTTTGGCGCATCAGTTAATTTAACTCCTCTACATCTACATTAAGATAGATGTTCTATACCTTGTTCTTGAGCTCTCTATTCAAAGCCTGACTGATAGCATGACATCCTGCCCTTTGGATGGAGAGAGGAGGCAGTTCCAGTATCCAGCGCAGCCACAATGGGGATTGAATGCATTGTCACCAATCCACTCCATATCAGAGATGATGGCATCATAATGTGTTCAATGCGCGGGTTGTCCAGTGCTAAGAGGCCAAATGCTTTGGAGACATGGGTTCAAATCCTACTCTGGCAGGAATGGTGCAATTTGAATTCCATAAGATCTAGCATTAAGACAAACTAACCTAACGGTGACTGCATAATTACTGTGAAAACCATTTGCTTCTCTTGTGCAGTGTTGGTCTCCTAGTCTGAGGAAGACATTCTTGCTATTGAGGGAATGCAGCAAAGGTCACCAGACTGATTCCCAAGATGGCAGGACTGACATATGAAGAAAATTTGGGTGGACTGGGCTTTTACTCGCTGGAATTTAGAAGAATGAGGGGGGAAATCTCATAGATACATATAAAATCCTGATGGGATTGGACAGTCGAGATGTGGGAAGAATGTTCCTGATGTTGGGAAAGTCCAGAACTAGGTGTCACACCCTAAGAATAAGGGGTAAGCCATTCTGGACTGAAGAATGTCTTCACTGAGAGAGTTGTGAACCTGTGGAATTCTCTACCACATGAAACTATTGGGGCCAGTTCATTAAAACATATTCCAGGGGAGCTGGATTTGGCCCTGGTGGCTAAAGGGATCATGGGGTATCGGGAAAAAGTGGGAGTGGGTTACTGAGATTAATCAGTCATAATCATATTGAATGGTGGTGAAGGGCCAAATGTACCTATTTTCTATGTATCTGTGTCCTCAAGGGAAAGAAATCTGCTGTCCTTACCTGATCTGGTCTACATGTGAGTCCAGACCCACATGTAGGGTTGACTCTTCACTGCTACCTGACATGGCCTAGTCAGGTGGTCAGTTCAAAGACAGTTAGGGATGGCCAACAAATATATCATACAAAAAATGGGCAACTCACATTCCATATTATAAAAAAAAAGGTCTGCTAGCCACCACAGCAATATTCCTGAAGAAGGGCTAATGCCCGAAACGTCGATTCTCCTGTTCCCTAGATGCTGCCTGACCTGCTGCGCTTTTCCAGCAACACATTTCCACCACAGCAATATACACAGTAGCATGTGGTTTGGAGTTGTGGATACTGATGGCACAGACTCGAATTTCCTTCCAGCACATGGCTGATCAAGGATCTCCCCCACTCTTACCTCCTGCCATTGATGTGTGTTGGGAGGTGATACTCAACCTGTTTAGCCATGTCATGACTGTGCTGTCCTTGGCTGTCAAATACTGGATTGGGACTTGAAGCTGGAGTTTTTGGCTGTGAGGTATGACAATGTCCACTGCCCACCACAAAACATCCTTACATTAGTACAGTTATATTCAGCAGGTGTTTTACAAAGTGATAGATCAAATGACCTAAAAACATTTGAGCACAAAGGTACACACTTGAATATAAGGGTGGTGTAACCTACAGAACTATAGACTAAGAGCTGGAAGGTGGGTTAGTCTGGAGAGCTCTTTCTCATTGGGCATGGCCATGATGGGCAGAATGGTCACCTACCGTGCCATAAATCTTAGTGTTTCTAATTGTTACGCTGTAGTCTGTGCATTGGCAACTTCACTGTCAATGCATCATGCTCAAACCCCACTGAAGCATTAAATCTTGAAGGCAGATGAGACACTTATTGAAACATTAACCAAAGTACCTCTGTGTCTTCAATCACTGCATCTGTGGAAATTTGATGCGTGTGGAGTCTTATTGCCTCAGATGTGGAAAGCTCACATCACAATCAAGGGCGGCATTTATTGCTCATTTCTTGTTGTTTTCAAGTAGATGGTGGCAATTCATCCACTTTAGCTGCTGCTCTCTGCAAGTGGTTGGAGTCTTGATCCTGAGAGTGTGATGGAGGCAGTCATGCCAAAGGGAACCAGCTCAGTAACCAATAAGGAAGAAGGTTAAGAAGTATGGGGAGAAGGCTTGGTGGTTGTGAGGGGGAGGTGGAGACCATGGCCTTCTTTTGTACTATAGATTCTGTGTATTCCAACAAACCATAATATATTTGTGTGACTGCTTTCCCACTGATGTGTAGTTGTGCATCAAATTGAAAGTTGCATATAACTTGGGTCCTTGAGCTAATTTAAATGTGCACGAAGGCACCACATCTAACACCCAAAGCGGGAAGTAGAAATAAACCAATTGACCTTTACATTTAACCCGGCATAATTCTAAACATTTTCCAAAAGCCAACCTTCCATCCATTGACTCCATCTACACTTCTCACTCCCTTGGGAAGGCAGCTGACATCATCAATGACCCCTCTCACCCCGGTTATAATCTCTTCCATCAGGCAAAATATACAAAAGCTTAAACACGCGGACCAACAGGTTCAAGAACAGCTTCTTCCCTGCTGTTATTAGACTGCTGAATGGCACTCTCAAATTTTAAATTGAATGTTGATCTCGCTCTCTGTGCACCTCTTTGCAGCTGTAACATGGTATTCCTCGCTCTGTCCCATTATCCTAATGCTCTTTGTATGGGATGATCTGTCTGTAGTGCATGCAAACCTGCACCTAGGTACATGTGCCAATAATAAATCAAATCAAATCAAAGATGGTATTATACCCCTCTCGAGCAGGTGGGATTTGAACCCTCCTGACTCCAGGGAAGGGACACTACCACCTGCATCACAAGAACGCTATCATTTAACATTCACTATTTTTCTTTATATCTGAAGGTGCTATCACACTGATCCAAATGGCTTTTCCATCACCAAATCACCGTGACGTTTAAACATTTTTCCTAACTACAAATCATGTATGCAATTAAATATTTACAAGCGAAGTCCACAGAGGGCAATGCAATCCATCTAAAGTTAATAAGTGTTACAGAGAGTGGGGAGGAAACTGCTTAACATTCCCTGTGATAGGAGAAACCAGTCACACCTACCTATACCTCCCTAACTACAAATTAATCCTTGAGAGATAACTGAACGTTATGTTATGGACCAGGCCAGACCCCTCAAAACATTTCAAAAAGGTGGCCCAGTCCTGACCTTTCTAGTTGTTTTAAGCAGGTGTAAAGTGGATATTCCAGGAGTAATGCAGCCAGTTAAACCACTGTTTTAGAGCGTAGAACATAGAACATAGAACAATACAGCATAGAACAGGGCCCTTTGGCCCTCGATGTTGCACCGACCTGTGAACTATTCTCAGCTCGTCCCCCTACACTATCCCAAAATCATCCATGTGCTTATCTAAGGATGGTTTAAATCTCCCTAATGTGGCTGAGTTGACTACATTAGCAGGTAGGGCATTCCACGCCCTTACCACTCTCTGCGTAAAGAATCTGCCTCTGACATCTGTCTTAAATCCATCACCTCTCAATTTGTAGTTATGCCCCCTCGTACAAGCTGACATCATCATCCTAGGAAAAAGTCATTCACTGTCTACCCCGTTCTAATCCTCTGATCACCTTGTATTTCAACAAAACAGAATTTATTTACAGACTACCAAATGAAATAAAACAGAATATAGAATAACTTAACCTATCCGAAAACCTAAGTGACTCTATTTCAACTTGTTCCAATTGGTTGCTGTTCCAATTTCCTGCAACATCCCCAAAAACACCCCCTTGGCAAAAAAAAGGTTAAATCAAGCGCAGGTTCTTACAGGAGAGAGATGTTGGAGAGAGAGTCAACCAGAAAGCCTTTGCTGAATCAGGGAACCTCTTTCCCCAGCAGTTTTAAACTAAGGAACTGGAATATAAACTTGGGCTGGGAGAACTGGCCACTCCCCTTTCATTGCACCACTATTTTTTTAAAGAGATAAACCCTAAAGACCTCCTCTGATTATTGACTTAGGCAGTATTTGCTCGCTATTGTTAAAGTAGCCGGCATGGGTGGCACAGTGGCACAGTGGTTAGCACTGCTGCCTCACAGCGCCAGAGACCCGGGTTCAAACTGTGTGGAGTTTGCACGTTCTCCCCGTGTCTGCGTGGGTTTCCTCCGGGTGCTCTCGTTTCCTTCCACAGTCCAAAGATGTGCAGGTCAGGTGAATTGGCCATGCTAAATTGTCTGTAGTGTTAGGTAAAAAGGGGTACATGTAGGGGTATGGGTGGGTTGCGCTTCGGTGGGTCGGTGTGGACTTGTTGGGCCGAATGGCCTGTTTCCACACTGAAAGTAATCTAATCTAGCCAGTTCAGATATACCAGCACCTCTACATTTATGACCTCTCTCAAAAACAAAACAAAGGCAAAATAACTTTGTTAAAGGGGCAACATCATCGCAGTTCTCACTAGAATGCTTATGCGTACCATTATCATTGATGTACCACAGTAGCCCCGACTTGTCCATTGCCCTAATTCCAATTCCTCTCAATTTAGACCTCAACTACATAAGCAGCTACCACCTCCACATTTTTATCCCTCCCCGGTAATTGTAATTGTGGAGTAAGCCAAAAACAAACTTCGGGAATTAGCACTTGTGCAGCTAAATGTGGAAAGTAGCATTCCAGCTATCTGACCCACCCACAAGCTTTTTTTTATTCATTCATGGGATGGGGGCCATCTAGGCCAGCATTAATTTCCCATCCCAGAGGGCAGTTAAGAGTCAACCACATTGCTGTGGGTCTAGAGTCACATGTAGGCCAGATCAGGTAAGGATGGCCGTTTCCTTCCTTAAAGGATATTAATGAACCAGATGGGCTTTTTTAAAGCAAACAATGGTTATTATTGGATTCTTCAATTCCAGGTTTTCTTTTATTAAGTTCAAAGTTCGCCACTTGACATGGCAGGATTCAAACTCAGATCTTCAGAACATTCCCTGAGCCTCAGGATTAACAGTCCAGTGATAATACTGCTCAGCCACCACCTCCCTGCTATAGGCTGCACTATAGCAGTAGCTTGCTGATTGGTTCACAACATTGATATACAGGCAGCCCCCTGGGATGCAACTGGGTTCCACTCTGGTGCTCGGTTGCAAGTCGATCTGTACATAACTCGGAATACAATATAGCTCAATGTAAAGCAGCTGTTCATAAGCACTGGAGATCTTCATTAAAACCATGTACGGAACTGAGTTCGTTAAGTCAGACTTCCATAAATCGAGAAACCATCCCCATCGCCTCAGCCACACATGCAATGGAGTGAAATTGATCCAGTTTCCCAGGACCAAGTACAGCCAGTAAATTCAGGAGTTTGTGAAGTTTTGGCAACACAAAAAGAGGGAACAGGAAAGGGTCATTAGATCTCTTCCAGCCTGCTCCACCATTCAAAAAGACTATGGCTGATCTGATTGTAAACTCAACATTTGTGTTCCCACTTATACTTTTGATACTCTCCCCATACCCACCTCCAACTTAAACAAGGGTCTACCTGCTTCTGCATTATAAATCTCCCCACTTTTGAAAAGATGTTGTTAAACTAGAAAGGGTTCAGGAACGATTTACAAGGATGTTACCAGGGTTGGAGGGTTTGGGCTACAGGGAGTGGCTAAATAGGCTGGGGCTGTTTTCCCTAGAGTGCTGGAGGCTGAGGAGTGACCTTATAGAGGTTTATAAAATCATGACAGGCATGGATAGGGTGAAGAGTCATGATTTTTCCCTCAGGGTAGGGGAGTCCAAAACTGAAGGGCATAGATTTAAGGTGAGA
The DNA here is from genome assembly GCF_004010195.1 of Chiloscyllium plagiosum. Lineage (NCBI taxonomy): Eukaryota > Metazoa > Chordata > Chondrichthyes > Orectolobiformes > Hemiscylliidae > Chiloscyllium > Chiloscyllium plagiosum. Next base: position 6,060,074 of record NC_057749.1, read on the forward strand.
GGTAAAAGATTTAAAAGGGACCTAAGGGGCAATTGTTTCATGCAGAGGGTGGTACATGTATGGAACGAGCTGCCGGAGGAAGTGGTGGAGGCTGGTACAATGACAACATTCAAAAGGCATCTGGATGAGTATATGAATAGGAAGGGTTGAGAGGGATATGGGCCAATTGCTGGCAAATGGGACTAGATTGATTTCAGATATCTGGTCAGCGTGGACGAGTTGGACCAAAGGGTCTGTTTCAGTGGCTGTATATCTCTATAACTCTATGACTCTGCTTCCACCACCTTTCCAGGAAGAGGATCTCAAAGACTCACAATCCTCTGTGAGAAAAGAAATTCACCTCATTCTGTTTTAAATCAGCAACCCTTTACTGAACAGCTTTCCTGCAGCTTTTTAATTTACATTATTTCCTCTTTGGCAGAAACAAAAGTTATGCCTAATTGTTTTGCTTCAACTGCTCAATGCAAAAATTGCCCTCACAGCATATAGCTGTAGATCGTCTGTGGCATTGCTCATTGTGTTCAGGGCATTTAGTGGAGCTACAATGCCACCTGGTGGCTTTTAAAAGAAAATCTTTAATGGGATATGGGTGTCACTGGCAAGATTGGCTTTTGCTGCCCGTCCCCAATGGCCCTTGGACTGAGTTATTCTCTAGTCCATTCCAGAGGACAACCAAATCTCTGAGGGTTTGAAGTCACATGTAGACCAGACCAGGTAAAGATGGCATACTTGCTTCATTAAAGGACAACAGTGAACCAGATGGGTTTTTAACCACCGTTGGTCATGATTGTTGAGCTCACCATTACTGAAACCAATTTTACAATCAAAATGTATTAATTAAATTTAACTTATATCAGATGTCACGATGGGAACTCAAGTGCCCAGAGAAACTTCATGGGTCTCTAGCTTAATAGCTTAGTTATTACAATTATTTGATTTGGTTTATTACTGTCACATGTACTAGTGAGAAGTTTTGTTTTGCATTTAGTATGGGCAGAACAGAGCGAGGAATACAGTGTTACAGCTGCAGAGAAGGTACACAAAGAGCAAGATCAACATTAAATTTAAGATTTGACAGGAACATTCAGAAGGCTAATAACAGCGGGGAAGAAGCTGTTCTTGAATCTGTTAGACTGTGCCACCATCCTTTCCATCATCTGAACTCTGCCTCAGTCAGCAACTCCAGAATCACTAGAATTGACAATTGTAATTAAAAATGAAAATGTAGGGAATTCCAATGCGAAATATTAACATAAAAAGTGTGACCAAAAATAGTCACAACTTGAAGTGAAGTTTCTGGATAGGAAGACTTTTCTTAACCTAATATACAAAGATCAGCTCCACTTTGAAATATACAAGACTGCTTGGACCACGAACTGTCATATATCATGAGACTAGCAAATCTAATGGACGTTTTTGAAGATGTGACGAAATGATGAAGATAGGGTAATCTATGTAGTTTTATGAATTGCAGCAAGGTCTTTGACAAGGCCCACATATGAAACTAATAAAGAAGGTAAAGCTCATCAGATCCACGTTAACTTTGCAAGTTGAATCCAAAACTGGCTTAATGGTGGGAGGCAGAGGATGGTAGGAGGCTGCTTGTGGGATTGGAGCATGATGTGCAGTGACATGGCACAGGGACCACTGCTGGTCCCTTATTGTTTCTGATATTCATAAATGATGGAGATTAGATTGTGAGAGGGATAACACAAGGATTGACAGTAAGGAAGGTATAAACAGATTAGTCACATGGACAGGTCAGATAGAATTTAACCCTGATAACTGTGATGTGATGCAGCTTTTTAATTCATTCAAGGGCAGAGGGCAATGCTGATTAGGTCATCATTTATTGCCCAGACCTCATTGCCAAGAGGGCAGTTAAGAGTCAACCACTTTGCTGTAGGTCTGGAGTCACATGTAGGCCAGACCAGGTAAGGATGGCAGACTTCTTTCCCTGAAGGACATCCATGAACCACATGGGTTTTTCCTGACAACCCCATCAATGGATTCATGGTCATCATTAGACTCTTAATCCCAGATTTTTTTTTGTTGAGTTCAACCTCCACCATTTGCCACTCAAATTCAGGTCCTGAGAACATTACCTGGGTCTCTGGATTAATAGTCCAGAAACAATACCACTAGGTTATTGTCTCCCCAAGGAGGGATATAGGAACAAGACAAGGTAGTACTCAATCAATAGCAAAACACTAGGAAGCACAGGCCAGACCCCCTCAAAACATTTCAAGAGGTTGCCCAGGCGTTAACTTTGCTAGTTGCTTTAAGCAGGTGTATATTGGATATTCCAGGAGCGATGCAGCTGGTCAAACCACGTAGTGTTAAACAAAACAGAACTTATTTGCAAGATTACTGAATGAAACACAAACAAAAGGGAACAGAGTACAGAATAACATTACTATTTAACAAACCAAATTACTTGATTGCAACTGAATGATGCTGTTCCAAATGCCTGCAACAGTCCCCATAAACACCCCATTGGCAAAAAAGGTAAAATCAAACCCAGGTTCTGACAGAAGAGATGTCAGAGACAGAGAGAGGATCAGCATGGAGCTGATTCTTTGACCAGCAGCTTCTGAACAGCAGGATTACTAAAAACTAAAAATAAAACAAAGGAACCCCCCCCAACCCCCCCCCCCAAAAATAGAGAAAAGCTCAGCTGGAAGAACTAGCCACTCCCTATTCATTGTACAAAGTTTTGTTTTAATTTAAAAGCTTCTTCAAGTAGATAAACCCAGACATCTCGGCAACTCTGCCTAGTACAACACTTTGGAAAAAAAATCCAAGGACAACGCAGCCTTGTTAAAGGAGCAGCATCGACGCAAGAGGAACAGCGGGACCATGGGATGCCATCCACAGATCCCAGAAGGTGGCTAATAGTGTAGTTAGGAAGGCAAGCAGGACACTAGCCTTTATCAATCATGGCATAGGTTATAAGACCGGGGAGGTTGTGTTGAAGCCAGTCAAAACCTTGTTGAGGCTATAGATGGAATACTGTCACCACACTATAGGAAGGATGTGATTGCATTAGAGAGGGTGCAGAGGAGATTCACCAGGAAGTTGCTTGGGGTGGAGCACTTGAACTACGAAGATACTAGATAAGCTCGGGGTTGTTTCATTTGAGCTGTGATGGTTGAGGGACAGATATTTTTCCTATCAACATCCTCTGGTTTACCATTGATCAGAAACTTAACTGGACTTGCCGTGTGGCTACAAGAGCAGATCAGAGACTAGAAAGCTTTCAGGGAGTAACTCACCACTTAACATTCCAAAGCCTGTCCACTATTTACAAGGCACAAGTCAGGAATGGGATGAATCTCCCTCACTGGGTGCAGCGCCAACAAACCCAAGATGCTTGACACCATCCAGGACTCAGCCCACTTGATTTGCCCCACATCCACAAACATCCACTCCATCCACCACTGATGCTTAGTAGCAGCAGTGTGTACTATTGACAAGATGCACTGCAGAAGTTCACCAAAAGATTCTCAGACAGCATTTTCCAAACCCACGACCACTTCTATCCAGAAGAACAGGGCAACAAATACATGGGAACACCACCCCCTGCAATATCGCCATTCCTTCAGTGTTGCTGGATCCAAATCCTGGAGTATTTTTCCGAACAGCATTGTGAGTTTACCTGCAGAAAATGGACTGAGGCAGCTCATCACCACCTTCTCAAGGGCAATTGGGGATGGGAAATAAATATTGCACCAGCCTAATCTGATGACTGAACAAAAAAAATTACAATCCTACACTTCATTGGTTGCAAAGTAGTCATCATAGAATCCCTACAGTGTGGAAGCAGGCCATTCGGTCCATCGAGTCCACACCGACCCTTTGAAGAACACCCCACTCAGATCAGCCCCACCCCTCCCCATGCATGTAACCCTGCATTTCCCATGACTAATCCACCCAGCCTGTATATCCCTGGACACTACATGCAATTTAGCATGGCCAGTTCCCCTGACCCACACATCTTTGGACTGTGGGAGGAAACTGGAGCACCCAGCGGAAACTCGTGCATACACGAGGAGAATGTGCAAACTCCACGCAGACATCGTCCGAGGCTGGAATCGAACCCGGGTCCCTGGTGCTGTGAGTACTTTCGATCATCGTGAAAGGGGCCATATAAATGCAAGTATTTCTTTTCATTGTAACAGGCAATGATTTGGATTTCACTGCCTGAAAAGCCGGGAATCAGATAGAGTTGTACCTTTCCAATGGAAGTTGGATCTCAATTTAAATAGGAAACATTGGCAGATCCACAAAGACAGAACAGGAGAGTCTGACTAATTGGATCATCCTCTCTCTAACAGCTTTCATGTCCTCAAGATGTTACTGTTACTTTGTAGATATGCAGAGGAGGTAACTTGTACACAGAAGGATCTCACAAATGGCCAAGGTGTTGCGTGAACAATGATTGTACGTCAGGGAGTCCCCAACACCTTTGTTTTATAAACAGTCATGAGATCCTGAACAGATACACAAGCCTAACTAAAAACCCAGAGAGGCATGGATGCTGGAAATCAGAAAGAAAATGGGAAATTACTGGAAAAGCTCAACATGTCCAGCAGCATCTATGGAGAAAAATTGGCATGACCATTTCAGGTTCAGTGGGAACGTGAGGACTGCAGATGCTAGAGATCAGAGTCAAGAAGTGTGGTGCTGGAAAAGCGCAGCAGGTCAGGCAGCAATCATGTTCAGAGACCCTTCCTCAGGAGCTTTTCCAGATGTACAATCTTGCTGCCTAACATTCCATCAACAGAGATGGCAGATCTGATCATTTCAGAATGAGGGTCAATGGCCTCAAAACATTACCTCTGTTTCACTCTGCACAGACACTGGAGGCATAGGGAAAGTACAGCAGGTCAGGCAGCATCTGAGAAGCAGGAAAATCGACGTTTCGGGCAAAAGCCCGTTTATCAGGAATGAGAAAGAAGGTCTTTTGCCCAAAACGTCGATTTTCCTGCTCCTCAAATGCTACCTGACCTGCTGTGCTTTTCCATCACCACTCTAATCTAGACTCTGATCTCCAGCATCTGCAGTCCTCACTTTCGCCTAGACACTGGATGCATGCTGAGCATTTCTAGCAATTTCTGTTTTTCTTTTTGATGCGATGTGACCATTACCCTGCAGCACTGAAATGTACATTATGTGCTTAAGCTGTGGCACACAGCTTCAACTTTATGAAAGAGCTTGCATTTCTATCAGAGCTTTCACAACCTCACGACATCCCGATGCATTTCACAGCCCGTGGACGAGCTTTTGAATTCTGGTGATTGTAGTACCATTGATAGCATGGCAGTCAATTTGTACGCAGCTAAGCTCCCTGAAACAGCAATGTGATAAAGACCAGATAATTGTAACTTTTTAAACACTGAGAAAACAGTTATCTAGTCATTATCACATTGCTGTTTCGGGAGCTTACCACATGCAACTGAGCTACTTGATTACATGTCAAAAGCACCACTTTGGCTCTAAATTGGAGATGTCCTGAGATTGTGCATTGCACCGTAGATATACATATTCTTCCATGATCTAAATGTTGTGCTTTAGCTTTTATACAACAGAGTGAAGAGCTGGTTCATAATTCTGGTCCAGAAGACAGAGTAGTAGATTTGAGGCTTGCATTTACATTAGATTAGATTCCCTACAGTGTGGAAACAGGCCCTTTGGCCCAACATGTCCACACCAACCCTCCAAAGAGCAACCCATCCAGACCTACTCCCCTACCCTACCCTACCCTATATATACACCCCTGACTAATGCACCTAACACTATGGGGCAATTTAGCATGGCCAATTCACCCAACCTGCACATCTTTGGATTGTGGGAGGAAACCCACACAGACACAGGGAGAATGTGCAAACTCCACACAGACAGTGGCCTGAGTTGGGATTGAACCCAGGTCCCTGGCACTGTGAGGCAGCGGTGCTAACCACTGAGCCACCGTGCCACGTGGATAATGAACAGAAAGTCACAAGGTTTGCACGTCAGGCACTGCAACCTTCATAATTTGAACGCTGCACAGAAAGAGGCATTCTTCCCTCCAGCCTGTACCGGTATTTTGAGAAAACTATCATAAGACCGTAAGATATAGGAACAGAAAGTAGGCCATTCAGCCCATCGAGTCAGCTCCACCATTCAATCATGGCTGACATGTTTCTCAACCTCATTCTCCCGCTTTCTCCCTGTGACCCTTGACCCCCTTGATACTCAAGAACCTATCTGTGTCAGTCTTTAATTAATTCTGCTCCCCTGCTCACGATCCGTGGCCTGAACAACTTTTCATTCTCAGTGTACAATCAGTACTCATCTTGTCTCCACTATGAGATTGATCAAAGAACAGAGACAATTACTTGAAGATGTGGAACTGCCTTTTTATTCCAAGCCATTGTTACAATATCTATAATGTATGTCACATCTGTTGATAATCCTTTGGCAAGATTTGTAATGGTGTAACGACCTTTCTGAACTGCAAACTAAACTTCACTTAATGTTATTTATTTTTTTAAAAATCTCCATATATCTTTTGAAAAATATCGAAAGCCAAGTAGCTGTCTTCTGACACAATGTCACTGCTTATTGTGAAGCCAAGTCTGTGGCTCTGTGTTCTGGCCGTACCTACATTAGAACCTGGTTTCCCTGGCAACGAGCAGTTCAGGGACAAACACAACAGGCTTGCTATCATATCTGTCACTGGAACTGACCTGGAGCCCAGCACAGTGGAAAGCATCACTGACTGAGCTAAAGATTCCTCTCCCTAATCATTCTTGAACCTGATTAAAGGGCGGCTACTGTGTCAATGAGGCTTTTGTAGCACTTAATACAAAACAAACTTTAGGAAAACAAAATTCCCATGGCATGATATTTAGAAGTAAAAGTCTCAAATTTGTAGGTTTAATCAGTTGTGCTTAATGCTCTGACTAGAGTTTGAAATTGTGCTGCTTTATATTTCTGACATGCTTAGGTTTCCAATATCCCCTCAGTTGGTTGCACAGCTTGTTAGCACCTTACTGTAGTTGTCTCCATCTTCCCACAGAGATGTCCTTTGTTGTATGATGTGTCATAGGGAGTTGTAGAGTCATACAGCATGGAAACAGACCCTTCGCTTCAACCAGTGTATGCCGGTCATAATCCCAAATTAAACTAGTCCCAGCTGCCTGCTCCTGGTCCACATCCCTCCAAACATTTCTTATTTATGTACTTACCCAAATATCTTTTAAACATTGTAAATGTACCCACATCCACCACTTTCTCTGGCAGTTCATTCCACACACAAACCATGCTCTGTGTAAAAAAAGGTTGCCCCCATGTCCTTTTTAAATCTTTCTCCTCTCACCTTAAAAATATTGCTCCTAATTTTGAGCTTCCCCACCCTAGGGGAAAAAAGCTCTTATCATTCACCTTTCTGTGCTCCTCATAATTTTATAAACCTCAATAAGGTCGCCCCCCCTCAACCTCCTATGCTCCCAGCCTTTCCAGTCCATTTTTATGTCTCAAGCCCTTCCTTCCTGGCAACATCTTCATAAATCTTTTCTGAATCATCTCCAGTTTAACAATACCCTTACTGTAACAGGCAACCAGAACCGGGAACAGTATTCCAGAAGAGGCATCACCAACATCCTGGATCCTTTATCCCCCATTTCCGTCACCTCCAGTGGGGTGCCCCCAACCAGAAACATATTCCCCTCCCCTCCCTGTCAGCCTTTTGCAAGGACATTTCCCTCCCACAAACCTTCAGCACTTTTCCTGCACTTCTCACCATCTAGTCTACTGCATTCGCTGCTCACAATGTGGCCTCCCCTACACTGGGGGACAACGAAGCATGGACTGGGTGACCACTTTGCAGAGCACCCACGTTCTGCCCACAAAAAAGACCCTGAGCTTCCTGTTGCCTGCCACTTCAACACACCACCCTGCCCCCTGAACAACATCTCTGTCTCAGGCTTGCTGCAGTGCTCCAATGTCTTTTGATGGTAGCTATTATTGTACAAGCCAGTTAGTACCTGAAAGGATTAAAACAACACCATCTAAGTTCTGCCCATCAAGACATACAGGAATGTTCCTGGAGGAGCTAACCAGTGTTCTGCTTGTGTTCACCAGAGGGTATATAGTGCTTCAGTGATTGTTCTTAATGTTACCAGGATGTAGCTAAAGTTATCTTGAATGAGCCTGGTAATCTCTCAAGAGACTACCACGTATCATAGATATAATGTAAGTAGCTACTAAATAATATGAAATAAACCTATTTATTGTTCATCAAGATTGAGACTTTCTTCTGCCAAAGGGTTTGTGTGTCCACATGATTGTAATAACTTACATTATTAACAAGAGGGAATCTCCCCCAATCATTCCAGACGCTCACAGCAGAAACCAATATTCACAAGATGCTGGCAGTGCTAGGAATTGAACATACAAGAAAAATGATTACATTTAGAATCGCTACAGTGCAGGCTATTCGGCCCATCGTGTTCACACCGACCCTCTGAAGAGCATCCCACCCAGACCCACTCCATCCCTGTAGCCCTGCTAACCCGTGGCTAACCCACCTAGCCTGATCCCCAGATACTATGGACAATTTAGCACCGCCAATCCATCCAACCTGCACACCTTTGCACTGTGGGAGGAAACCAGACCACCCGGAGCAAACACGGAGAGAGTATGCAAACTCCACACAGACAGTCACCGAGGCTGGGATTGAACCCGAGCCCCTGGTGCTGTGAGGCAGCTGCGCTAACCACTGAGCCACCGTACCACCCTCAACTCTTAAAACAAGACAATTATCGGTGATTCTGTGAAAGTTATGTGGTGTGTGGATATCATTGATGTAGCTGTCTCTTTGAATTAAGGACTGAGTAAAGGACAAATGCGAAGGTCAAAGCCATCAATCTTCCACCATATCTGTTGTCCCACCAGGAAGTACACAGAAAGTCCATTACCGCTATTCAATCACCTTAGTGGATTTTATAGGGCACTACCTTTCATATTTAATTTCAACATCCTTGAAACTGGACTGTGTGACAGTATAGTGATGCTTCAAGTTGGCATTATATTCTGGGCAATGGTTTAACCGAAGAGGTTGGGCAGAGGTAACACTCTCAACATCAGTAGGTTGACATCAACAATTGAGTAACTTGCTCCCACGCTGTTTCTAAGTAAAGTCTAAAGAAGTAAACTCCTGAACCAAGCATGGAGCAAACTAGTCAAAAGCCCTTTCTCGGAGATATTGAAGAGTTACCTGCCCATGTACCTGGCCTTTGGGCATCCCTGATGTGAATCTTTCCACCATTTGTAGTTGTACCTTTAGCTCCCTGGGACCTAAACTGTGGACTTCCTTCCCTGAAACTATCCTCTCACTTTCTCTCTATCCTCCTTTCAGACACTCCTTAAAACCCATATCGCCCAGCAAGCTTTTGCTCATCTGACCCAATATGTCTTTTTTGCCTCTTCACTGGGCCTTGCTGGCTGGCTGAGTCAACATTTATTGCCCATCCCTAGTTGCCCTTGAGAAGGTGCTGGTGAATCACCCTCAAGAAGATGTTGCCAAAGTGCCACCAACACATCTCCTGACCCACTAGAGGACTGGACACCCTGCTACATAACCATTAAAGATGCCTCCTGCATCACCACGCCACCCATACTTCGGAAAATCTGATCATGGCGCTGTGTTCCTCCTGCCCGTCTTACAAGTAGAAGCTGAAACAAGGATACTTCACAAAAGGAAATACAATTCTGGTCCGAGGCAGCAGAAACGTGTCTCCGGGACTGGTTGGATTTGGTGGCATACTCGGCAGGAACCCTAGACAAGTATGCCGCCGCCATCTCAGGTCTCATCAGCAAATGTGTGGAGAACTGCGTGCCAAAGAAGTCAATCCGAGCGTTACCTTGGATGAGCCGGGAAATTCACTTACCGTTGAAGACCAGGTGTGCAGTATTCAAGTTGGATGATCCAGATCAGTAAAGGAAGTCCAGATGTGACCTCCACAAAGCCATCAGAGATGCCAAGAAGCAGGGCCGGACCAGGTTAGAGGCCCAAACCAACCAAACTCCCACTATCTATGGCAAGGCTAAACAGCATAACGGTTATACAGTGAAGCAGAGCAAGATGGCGGACACAGACACATCCCTCCCTGATGCGCTCAATGCTTTCAAGTGCTCGGTTTGAGCAGAATGCCAGTGGCGTGGTGACTCCTGCCCCGGACACACCCGTTCCCTTGCTCACTGCTGCAGACGTCTGATCAGTCTTCCTGGGAATCACCCCAAGGAAAGCGATGGGTCTGGATGGTGTCCCCGGCCGACCGGATGGTGTCCCCAGATCCTGTGTGGACCAGCTGACGGAGGTATTCCCTGATAGCTTTAACCTCTCCCTCCTACAAGTTGAAGTCCCCACCTGCTCCAAGAAGACCACCATCATTCCCATACCTCAGAAAACACATGCAATGTGCATTAATCACTACTGTCTGGTGGCTCTGACCACAATAATCATGACGTGCTTCGAGAGGCTGGTCATGGCCCACATTAACGCCAGTATCCCAGCCTGTCTCGATCCCTTACAATTCGCCTACTGACATAACAGGTCCACAATGGATGCCATATCCCTAGCCCTGCACTCACCCCGGGAACATCTGGACAACAAGGACACCTACATCAGACTCCTGCTCACCAACTACAGCTCCGCCTTCAATACCACTATCCCTTCCAGACTGATCTCAAAACTCCATGACCTTGGTCTCAGCTCTGCCCTCTGCAACTGGATCCTTAGTATGTTCTCCACAATAACACTCAACACTGGAGCCCCCCACGGATGTGTCCTCAGCCCCCTAGTGTACTCCCTGTACACCTACGATTGTGTTGCCAAATTCCAAACAAATGCCATCTCCAAGTTTTGTCGACACAGCCATGGTGGGACAGATATCAAACAATGATGAACCAGAGTATAGAAGGGACTTGGTGACGTGGTACAATAATAATAACTTCTCTCTCAACAAAAGAACTGATCATTGACTTCAGAAAGAAGGGAGGAGGCCATGCTCCCATCTCCATCAATGGAGGAGAGGTTGAGAGGGTGGAGAGCGTCAAGTTCCTCAGAGTGACGATAACTGACGACCTGTCCTGGACTTTCCCACGTAGGTGCGAGGGGCAAGAAGGCACAACAATGCCTCCTCTTCCTCAGGCAGCTCAGGAAATTCGGCACATCCATGAGGACCCTCACCAACTTCTACAGATGCACCAGTAAGAGGAGAGCATACTGTCCGGGTGCATGATGGCCTGGTATGGTGACTGTACTACACAGCACCATAAGAAACTGCAGAAGGTGGCGTTCGCAGCCCAGACCATCAGGAAAGCCAACCTCCCATCCATGTACTCCATTTACATGACTCACTGCCGTGGAAGGGCTGCCAACATCATCAAAGACCCCTCCCATCCAGGCAACGATCTCATACGAACTCTTCCATCAGACAGAAGCTACAGAAGTTCGAACACACGCAGCAACAGGTTCACAAACAACTTCTTCCCTGCAGTTATTAGACTGATGAATGGATTTTCTAACTTCAAATACTGCTGATCTTGTTCATGTTGGTCTTCTCGACAGCAAGCTCTGTGTGGTGTAACCTGTATGCCTCTGTCCAAGTTTTTCTCACCCTATGATCTGTACATGCTTGCTTGCTATGATTTGCCTATACTGTTCACAGACAAAGCTTTTCACTGTACCCAGGTACGCGTGACAAGAAATCAAGTCAAACCGTCTTGAATCAGTCCAGTCCATTTGGTGGAGGGAGACCCATGACACAGTTGTGAAGGAAGTTCCAGGAACTTGACCCAGTGTCACTGAAGAAACAGTACTTTGTTCCAACTCAGGATGATGAGTGTTTTGGAGAGGAAATTACAGATGGTGTTGATCCCACGTATCTGCTGCCCTTGTCCCTCTGGACGGCAATGGTCACGGCCAGTGCTGAGTTAAGAAACCTTAGTGAAGTTCTGCAGTGCATCTTGTAGACGGTACATACTACTGCTACTGAGCTTCAGTGGTGGATGGAGTGGTGCTAATCAAACAGGCTGCTTTGTCCTGGAAGGTGTCAAAGTTCTTGAGTATTGTGAGGACAGCTACAAGAACGCTGTGTTGGAGAAACTTAGCAAGTTTGTGGAAATAGAAACATAGTTTCACATCCAAAGACTATTCTTTGGAATCCTGAGACGTTCTGCTCCTATTTCAGATTAGCATCATCCACAGCATTTTGCTTGCATAAGGGTGGCATGGTGGCTCAGTAGTTATCACTGCTGCCTCATAGCACCAGGGTCCCAGGTTTGATTCCAGCCTCGGATGACTGTCTGTGTGGAGTTTGCACATTCTCCCCTGTGTCTGTGTGGGTTTCCTCCAAGTGCTCTGGTTTCCTCCCACAGTCCAAAGATGTGCAGGTCAGGTGAATTGGCCATGCTAACTTGCCCATAATGTTAGGTGCATTAGTCAGAGGGAAATGGGTCTGACTCTTTGAAGGGTCAGGTTGGGCTGAATGGCCTGTTTCCACACTGTAGGGAATCTACTCAGAACAGTCTCACCAATGTGCATGAATTCTGACTGAATGTTAGGACAGCTAACTTGTAGTTAATTCCAGCTTTCCTCTTACTTTAGAAATTGAACAGCACCCTTTAAAATAAAACTAAAATGTTGGATTGAACTGACAAGTGAATACCGTGATCAGAGGCAGTAATGTACCCAAATTAGTTTGAGAGGTCAAAGTAGTGTCACAGTGTGCAGCCAACTCAGTTGTGGTCTGCTGATAGCCAGATGTCTGTAATTACGATGCGAGTCTGCATTACCCATCTCAGGGACAGCAAAGGGCAGTGAGTGCTTGGTGTTTAAAGAGATGTGACACATATCACCACAAGTTGCACATTCTTGTGAGCTCCAGACTCTGCGTGCAATACTGTATATCAGAGCACTGACACTTCCCACAGACACTAGCCATGAGCAGTCCATTAAACATTGGCAACTCCAAATGCGATCTATAAGGAAATAATTACAGGCACCTTACAGCAGCTGAGACCCTGTCAGAAAGGCAAGGTTTTAAAGGGGGTGCTGGTCTTAAAAGACTCCTTACACTAATACGTTGTACACGACTCCATTCAGAGGTGATGGTTAAAACATTGGAATTTGTTAAATACAACAGATTGCACCTAGACAGAGGCTAAATTTTAGGCATTTGGAATTTTTTGCCAACACTTTGTGAGCCACAGGTTTGGTTTAATCTTGCCACCAATTTGAACACTGGCATCGAGACATTCCGTGTTACTGTAATTCCAATTCCTGCACTTGATTAGGGCAGGAGGTGTTTTTTTATTTGCAGACAAAATTGAGCTTGTGCCCCAGGCTGGTCCAATAAACAATGGGGGTCACAGTGAAGGACTGCTCCTGTTCATTGGCTCATTCCGCAGCCTGCAGGCTCCACAACTTCCCCCCTCATACAAACTCACCGCCCCCACACCCCCCCCCCCAATATCACACATACACACCCTCCCCCACACACTCCCCCTCCATCCCACACACACTCTCTCCATCCCACACACACTCCCCCTCACCCCCTCTGGGGTGAAGAGATAAATGGGAGGGGGGGCCTGGGTCCGGGGAGAAGGTAGCTAAGAGTACAATAGGTGGATGGAGGTAGGGATGAAGGTGATAGGTCGGAGAGAAGGGTGGAGCGGATAGGTGGGAAGGACGATTGGCAGGTAGGACAGGTCATGAGGGTGGTGCTGAGCTGGCAGGTTGGAACTGGGGTAAGGTGGGGGAGGAGAAATGTGGAAACTGGTGAAGTCCACATTGATGCCCTGGGGTTGAAGTGTTTAGGCTACATACCACAATTTCCAAGCTTCTGCCCTCTTTCAAACCTATTAGTGGGATCTGTAAAACTCTACCCCAAGAATAACTCATTACTGCAAAGCTCTGAGACATCCTGAGGTCAAGGAATGTGCTGCATAGAAACACCTTCTTTGAGCCCACATTACCTTGTCCTACTTCCACAGTTTAATTTAGAGTAATATTCCAGTTTTACATTTTCCAGTCCCCTGATCATATTATCTAACATCAGCTCTGAAAACCCTCTCATTTGGGCTGACAAGTCCAAGTTCCTCCGGTCCTTCATCATAACTCGGCATCTCGACAGGAAGGCTGTTAGTTTGCAGTAATCCAACTAAGACCCCACATCACCCATAGCTGCTCCACTGGAGATAAAATCCTAGACTTCTCTTCATCTTCCAGTTGAATGAAAAAAAAAGCTATATCATGTAAGTGGCAGCCATCATGATCCAGTGCAATGATCATCATTGGTGGTCCCTCACAGATGGGGATGACTCTCTCCCACTCTCAGGGTGAGTCTATAGGTGGCTACACAGACCAATGCAGCTACCCCAGGCTCTGTTACACCGGGGGTCACCAGAAGGGGGTGGGTGAGGTATTGGTGAGGCACTGCATTCCTTACGCTGTTTCCCCCCTCCCCGGGCTTCAGCTTTTTCCTGACAGCGTGTCTCGAGGACCTTGACGCCTTCGTGGATGTTCCTCCCTCACTTTGGAACAGTCTGGGGGCAGTGATTCCCAGATGTCTGTGGGAATGCTGCACTTCCCCAGTGAGGCCTTGAGGGTATCCCAGAGGCCGTCCCTCTGTCCCACCTGGGGCTGGCCTGCCATTTCGGAGCTGGGAGTAGAGCATCTGCTCAGGGAGTCTCATGTCAGTCATGGGATCAAAGTGCCCAGCCCATATCAGGGTGAAATACATGGTTAATGGCTGAAGGGCACAGTTCTTTCGAGAATATTGCTCACAGATTCAACTCATTGGACAGAATTTTCCAAATCCTGGTGTGGCAAAGCGAGAGGCTGGTTGTTGGTGGGACAGGGCAGGAAGCATTCTCCCACTGCCATGGGGATTTCCTGTGGGTGGTGATTATGTAGTGGTACTGTCATCTGACTAGCAATCCAGAGGTCTAGGGTAATGCTCTAGAGATGTTGGTTCAAATCCCAGCATGGGAGATGGTGATGTTTGATACAAAGAAAAACTTTGGACAAGCAGCTGGTCTAATGGTGATTATAGAACCACTGTCAATTGTTTTATCAACCCATCTGGTTCACTCGGATCCTTCAGGGAAGCAAATCTGCATCTCTTACTTGGTCTAGCCTACATAATAAATACCAGCCCAGCCAGTGATATCCATATCCCAAGTATGCATAAAACAAATTGAATTGAATTATTGTCACGTGTATCGAGGCACAGTGAAAAGCTTTGTCTTGCGAACAATACAGGCAGATCACAGAGTTAAGTAGCATAGATAGTAAATAATAGGTAAACAGCAGCAAAAACAAAAACACAGGTACAGACATATGTTAAGAGCTTGTGAGTCCATTCAGTATTCTAACAACAGTAGGGTAGAAACTGTTATTATGTTCAAGAAATGAGAAAGGGCCATCATTGCTTAATTACTACAAAGAGAATTAAAGTGTTCCAAAATAATTAAAGAGGATAGGCAGGGTAGATGTATGTAAGATATGGCAACTGTACCATTCAAGATTAGAGATGATTACAGAGAGTGATGAACTCGGCCCGGACAATCACAAAGGCCAACCTCCCATCTATAGAATCCACCTACCAGGCCCGCTGTCAAGGAAAGGCCGCCAGCATTCTCAAAGATCCATCCCACCCCGTCAATGTTTTTCTACAACCTCTATCATCGGGAAGAAGGTACAGAAACGTGAACACATGCCCCAGCCGGTTTCTACCTGACTGTTGTGAGAATACTGAATGGACTCACAAACTCTTCGCATTCGCCTGTACCTGTGTTTTTGTTTTTGCTGCTGTTTACCTATTATTTACATATCTATGCTATTTAACTCTGTGATCTGCCTGTATTGCTTGCAAGACAAAGCTTTTCACTGTGCCTCGGTACATGTGACAATAAATTCAATTCAATTCAATTCAGTTCAATTCATAAGATGTTTCACCTGGTTGGGAGTCTAGAACTGGGGGCGCACTTGAAAAATAAACAGGAAAGCTGAGGAGAAATGAATTATTCAGAACCTTTGGGACGCGCGATCACTGAGGGCTGTGGAAACTCAAGTCTTTGAGCATGTTTAAGTTAGAAATTGATCAATTTTTGATTACCAGTAGTGTATAGAGTTATGAGGTTGGGTTAAGTAAAAAGCATTGAAGTATTCAATCAGCCATGATCATATCGAATGGTGGTGCAGACTTGATGGACTAAATCACTTCCTCATGTTCCAACCTTCCCAACTTTAAAATACAATTACAGCCAAAAACCTCGTTCTTTGACTTTGTTCAATATTGAGGTCTTTGAATGTGCCCTGCACTGAGTTTACCCAGATTGTTGCGGCGATAGATGATGTTACCTCCAAGATTTGAACAAGTCGTCAATGCTAATGCTGCAGAGGAAGAATAACAACAACTCGCATTTATATAGCACCTCTAAAGCATTGCACAACACTTTGCAGGAATGTTGTTCATACACTGAGCCATTGAGGGAGAGGCTCAGTGGTTAGCACTGCTGCCTCACAGCACCAGGGACCTGGGTTCAATTCCTGCCTCGGGCGACTGTCTTTGTGGAGTTTGCACATTCACCCCGTGTCTGCGTGGGTTTCCTCCGGGTGCTCCGGATTCCTTCCACAGTCCAAAGATGTGCAGGTCAGGTAGATTGGCCATGCTAAATTGCCCATAGTGTTAGGTGTCAGGGGTAGATGTAGGGGAATGGGTCTGGGTGGGATGCTGTTCGGAGGGTTGGTGTGAACTTGTTGGGCTGAAGGGCCTGTTTCCACACTGTAGGGAATGTAATCTAATCTGGAAACAACGACCAAAGATTTATTCATAGCATCCCTACAGTGTGGAAGCAGGCCATTCAGCCCACACTGACCTACCAAACAAATCCTATCCAGATCCACCCACCTACTCTATCCCTGTAAGCTTGCAATTCCCATGGCCAATCCACCTAACTTGCGCATTACTGAATACTATGGACAATTTAGCACGGCCAACCATTCTAAACTGCATGACTTTGGATTGTGAGAGGAAACTGAAGCGCCTAGAGGAAACCCACACAGACACGGAGAGGATGGGCAAACTCCGCACAGTCACCCAAGGATGGAATCAAACTCAGGTCACTGACACTATGAGGCAGCAGTGCTAACCACTGAGTCACTGTGCTTCAGTGCAATGCCTTAAAGAAGTAGGAAGAGCTGGGACTTAGGGATTTTGTGCAATGAAATGAATCTTTACCAGTCCCCTGTAGCCCAGTACGTGAATTTTTAAGTAAGAATAAAAAATTGAACGTCAATTGTGTCTAGCCTTTGCCAACATCTTCAGCTCACTCACACACCAAACTCTCTGCTCTTCCAAATCTGCTTCATAGTGCATTCCACCCAGCGACAATTCTGCCATCAGCAGCACCCTGGTCAGCTGTTGCATACCCACCACCTACAATTCTCTTCCGAAATTATTTCACTCTTTCAAAGGCCCACCTCTCCAACCATGTCTTTAACTAGCTCCTGTGAGACAGCTTCCGTTGACCAAACCTTTCTTTCCTCAGTCGGTGAAGTTGTTGATGTCACTTGGTAATTTTCGGAGTTCGGTTGCTGTCCAGAATTGCTTATGCCTCTCATTAGACAGAGGGTCATCTCTGCCAATCCCCTTGCAAAGGGTGGAAAAAGGGCAAGGATATTAATGTGGCATTAATTTAACAGTATTTCACAGGACCTTGAAAAAACACCTGACACAATTATAGCATTGTTTCAAGTTATTAAATATTAATTGAATACTTTTAACTAATCAATAGAATATTTGATTAAACAAATAATTGGTTGGCAGTGTCTTAAATGGAAGTACACCTGATGCCATGATTATAATTAACTCATTCGAAAGATTCATGAATTCAATCATGATTACATAGTCCTGTTGCACAATTATTGTAGGCCGGTAAGTTTTTCTTTCATTTTTCACACAATGTTTGCTGGGTCCTTCAGAATTCACCGAGTACGATCACCATGCTACATTTATTTTAAAAATTGGTCCTGATAATCTTACTCCCATTTTTAAGAAGAACCTTTGTAACAAGATGTGTAAAAAGAAAACAAAGGAAGACTTTCTAGACCACAAGAAATCCCAAAGCACTTCATAGACGATGAAGTACATAAAGTTATAGTCCAACAGGTTTACTTGAAGTCACAAATTTGAAGATTTCACCTGACAAAGGAGGAGTGCTCCAAAAGTTTGTGATTTCAAATAAACCTGTCGGACCATAACCTGGTGTCATGTGACTTCTCCTTTGTCCACCCCAGTCCAACACTAGCACTCCCATATTAAGTGAAAGTTAGTCACCAGTACAATGTAGAAAATACAGCAGCCAATTTGCACACAACAAGTTTGTACAAACAGCAATGTTAATGACCAGATAGCCAGTTTTGGTGGATGGTGTTTTGGGGGATCAATGTTGGCCTGGAAACTAGGGATTACTCCCCTGCTCTCTCTTAAAGTATGACACGGGATGTTTTGCTTCAGAACAAGACCTCAGAATAACACCCCATCCAAAATGGCACCTCTAACAACGCAGCAGTCCTGAACTGAATTGCCAGCAGCAATTTTCCTGCTCAGTTCTCTGAATTGAGACTTGAATACACTGCCTTCTAACTCTGAGGTACAGTTGCCACCCTCAGAGTGACAGCAATTTCAGCAATGGCTCACTAACGTCCTTTAGGCAAAGAAACTACCATGTCGACCTGGTCTGGCCTACATGGGACTCCAGGCCCACAGCAATGTGGTTGACTCTTAACAACCCTCTTGGCAATTAGGGACGGGCAACAAATGCTGGCCTAGCCAGTGACGCCTCATCCCATGAATGAATAAAGAAAAATTGCAGGCAAGCTAGTTTAACGTTTTAGAATTAGAGAACCATAGAGTTGTCCAGCTTGGAAACAGAACCAATGCCGACCAGATAATCTGTGATAAGCCTCATTTCTGTTTTGCTTGCTTTCCCCCGTAACCATTGATTTCCTTACTGATTAAAGTTCTGTCTATCTCCACCTTGAACATACAGTCTGTTCTGCTATAATGTGTGCTTCTTCAAGGCGAATCGAAGAATTTAGACCGTTATTTGTAGAATGCAAACTTTCCTCACCTGCATTGACTACAATGCGTTTCTGGCCCCATTAGTTAAAATGGTGCAGCTATTGCAAGATTTTCTTATAACACGAGATCGCACGAGAACGGAGCTCTCCGGCTATATCAGAGCCGACTGTACTTAACATTCCAGACACGACAGCCCTGTAAGGTAAAGGATTCCCCAAAGATTGACTACCCCCTGAAAGAAGTAATTCCACCTCATCTCTGGCATAAACAGATGAATCCTTAATCTGAGATTACACCTCTGGTTTCAGATTCTCCTGAGAAAGGAAACATGTTTTCCGCATCTACCCTGTCAAGTCCCCTAAGAATGATGTATGTTTCCAAAAGGTAACCAGTCATTCTTCTAAACTCCAAAACTATTCTGCAAAATGAACATGTGATAATAATCAAGAACAAGCTACACTAATAACTTAGATATTGTTTCTAAAACTACGGGCAGATCAAGGATAACAGGTCTGTCCCCTTTGACATCCTAGCACATTCATTTTGCAGAATAGTTTTGCCTTTTCAAATCCAACTCCCTATTATGTCATCAGGTTGGGTGGACCTTAATGCGGCTTCAGAATTAACCATTTCTGAACCATTACCTCACACAACAGTTGTTAAGTGACATGAAAAAAGACAAAGATTTGGATAGAAAGCATAAAAAACCTCAAATTTTGCTGAAAATGGACAAATGCAAGAATGCCAATCATGACAATTTATACCTTCGCTGAAAGGGATGATGACTTATTGATAAGTTGTCTCTGATTGGCTGAGATGTTGCCATGGCAAATGCAGGGTGCCTTGCAGCTCACCAAGCTCTCGGCTACTTCAGAAATGAGCCTAAGTTTAAATCTATTATTTTATTTGGATGGAATGAATCCTTCAACAGTGCAGCACCCTCAGCACTGACCTTCCAAGAGTGCCCACTCCCTCAGCACTGACCTTCCAACAGTGTCTGTTTCCTCAGCATTGATCCTCCAACAATGCCCCTTCCCTCAGCACTGACCTTCCACTCGTGCCTGTTTCCTCAGCACTGACCCTCCGACAGTGCGGCTCTCCCTCAGCACTGACCTTCCGACAGTGCTGCAATCCCTCAGCACTGACCCTCCAATAGTGCCCATTCCCTCAGCACTGACCCTCCGACAGTGCCCGATCCCTTAGCACTGACCCTCCGACAGTGC
>NC_057749.1:6081109-6096321 GCF_004010195.1 Chiloscyllium plagiosum
CTGCACTCTCTCAGCACTGATCCTCCGACAATGCCCGCTCCCTCAGCACTGACCCTCTGACAGTGCCCGCTCCCTCGGCACTGGCCCTCCGACAGTGCCTGCTTCCTCAGCACTGACCCTCTGACAGTGCTGCACTCAATCAGCACTGACCCTCCGACATTTGGGCACTTCCTCAGCACTGACTCTCCGACAGTGCCTACTTCTTCAGCACTGACCCTCCGACAGTGCGGCACTCTCTCAGCCCTGACCCTCCGACAGTGCTGCACTCTCTCAGCACTGACCCTCCGACAGTGCAGCACTCTCTCAGCACTGACCCTCCGACATTTGGGCACTTCCTCAGCACTGACCCTCCGACAGTGCCTACTTCCTCAGCACTGACCCTCCGACAGTGCTGCACTCTCTCAGCACTGATCCTCCGACAGTGCCCGCTCCCTCAGCACTGACCCTCTGACAGTGCCCGCTCCCTCGGCACTGACCCTCCGACAGCGCCTGCTTCCTCAGCACTGACCCTCCGACAGTGTCCGCTCCCTCAGCACTGACCCTCCAAAAGTGTCCATTCCCTCGGCACTGACGCTCTGACAGTGCCCGCTCCGTCAGCATTGGCCCTCCGACAGTGCTGCACTCACTCAGCACTGACCCTCCGACATTTGGGCACTTCCTCAGCACTGACCGTCCGACAGTGCGGCCATCTCTCAGCCCTGACACTCCGACAGTGCTGCACTCTCTCAGCACTGACCCTTTGACAGTGCCCACTCCCTCAGCACTGACCCTCTGACATGCCCGCTCCCTCAGCACTGACCCTCTGACAGTGCTCGCTCCCTCAGCACTGACCCTCTGACAGTGCTGCACTCCCTTAGCACTGACCCTCCAACAGTGTTGCAATCCCTCAGCGCTGACCCTTCGACAGTGCGGCACTTCCTCAGCGCTGACCCTTCGACAGTGCGGCACTTCCTCAGCACTGGCCCTCTGACAGTGCTGCAATCCCTCAGCGCTGACCCTTCGACAGTGCGGCACTTCCTCAGTGCTGACCCTCCGACTGTGCTGCAATCCCTCAGCGCTGACCCTCCGACAGTGCCTGCTTCCTCAGCACAGTGAATGTCTGTTCCTCAAGCATTTGTGAAGAAGTCACAATGTGAGCTGTTCTGATTACCTTCGATTAAGTGATAAAAGGACATTAAAAGATTAGATGTAACACATGTGAGGAGGATGAGCATCCTTTAATATGTTTAATTTCAATGTAAAGAAACAAAATGCCAATACACCTACTTAAGTTGAGATCTAACAGATGGCTTTTAATGTGAAAGTAAATGACGGGTAATCCACACAGGAGCAAATAACAGGCAACTGGCCCATAACTAAAAAGGATCCCAAATATTCTTAAATTCATGGAATTGGACAACAGGGAGAGATCAGATGATGCATTATGAACCAGCAAGATGAAGTAAATTTCATTTAGGTTTGATTTTAAACTTGGTCAAGTAAAAACAACGGAGACAGCAATTGGTGTGGAATATCCGACTTCAGTATCCTAAAGACAGTGAAGATTAAAATCAGACAGAGCTTCCTTCCCTGATTATTAACCATGATTCTGACTGGAAAGAGCTCTAGTCTGATCCTTAGGAAATGAAATCAACAGACCAAAAAATATCTGTGCTGGTTGATACTGATGGCAGCTTTATATATGCCAGAATGACTATTAAACAGATGTCTTGAAGTTTATTTGCAACACCATCTACCTCCAAGACAATGATATCAGAGAGGTACACGCATGGACTGTGTACTGTGCTTGCTGATGTTACTGTAAATTACACATAACTGATTAACTATACTGATCCATTACACAGTGAGACTGACCACAGGTGAGGCAGGTGCTTTTATACTGAACCATCCTGTGTTGTGTGATCATGTAGCTTGTCCAAAAGATCTTGTCTGTAATCCATACCATAATATGACATGACTCCATTTCATTTAAAGGATGGGTATCCTTTCCTGGTAATAAGTTTTGGGATGCATATAAGTACTGAATATTGACTCTGTACATTTAGATAACACAATGATGGATGAACAACATGACTAGATTGAGGTCCTATACACTTATCATGAATTCATTTAGCTTCACTTCTGCAATGTGCTATGTCCCTTGTGTATCATTCATCATAGAAATAATGGTTGATGTCATCATCCTGTATGATGGATGGTTGTTGATATGCAGTATGGATTTGTTGTCAAATTCTGTGTAGTACCTGGTTGTTGTTCATTACAATGTCATATGTCCTTGGCTGAATACAACGATGTAATATCTTTTCAGAAAGCCAAATGTTTGTGTGAATATCTCAGGCTTGTGTGGTTTGATCTGGGTTACTGGCTGCATGCTCATTGATCATGCTGTTCCATCATTTTCTCCCTTCTTTCCAGGAATGGTTTATGCACATAAGGTTAGGTAGCAAGTGTATGGGAGGGAAGAGCTGTCTGGATCTGTCACCCAAACATGGGATCCACCAATGAAAGAAATCATTACCTGGAGTAGCACCACAATTTAACATTGAAAATCTTGGCAAGTCTCTTTTCCTTTAACAAGTTTGCAGTATGGACCACAGTGGGGAGAGTGGGTAATATGTTGAACACCCTAATTCCTGCTCATGTCTTTGAAGGATGAAGTAGTGTACTGTCAGACTGTTGTTGGATACAGTTTATTCTGGAATGCTGAACATACTGAATATGGCAGTCAATGTGTCAACAACCATTACACTAGTGGTATATTTGATTTATCATACAAAAGTTAATTTGGTGAAATTGCCACCAGGAC
This sequence comes from Chiloscyllium plagiosum, assembly GCF_004010195.1. Lineage (NCBI taxonomy): Eukaryota > Metazoa > Chordata > Chondrichthyes > Orectolobiformes > Hemiscylliidae > Chiloscyllium > Chiloscyllium plagiosum. The sequence goes on from NC_057749.1 coordinate 6,083,916, forward strand.
TTATTCCTGTCCTTGGACAGTTGCATATCAATCAAAGATATCAACCTTGCACCGCATCTCAAAAGAAATAAATGTGTTCCATTGTGGAGGTTGAGGGAATTGACAAGTTTTACATGCCTTGATTAATTTATTAATGTCATAATTAATACTGGGCCAATATGGGGATTCACACACCAATCTCTTACTTTTGTTTCTGCACCATATTTCCTTTATGGGTATGGTCTAGCTTGTGTTGATGGAGAGCTCGCAGACTTATGTCTTGTTCACCTTTGAAGACTGCATCCTTAGAAAATCTGTGTCTCTAAGTGAGCAGAAAGAATGTCTGAACTGGGGGAGCTGTTGGATGCATTTAAGTTACATGTTGATTTTTTTTTTCCCAATTAACCTGTTCAGAAACGTTATTACACACCTCTGGGGCAGATGGGACTGGGAGTTGTGCCTCCTTGTCCAAAAGTAGGGACACTACCACTATGCCATAAGAGGGCCAGGCTGTTGATGATGATCTTTTCGAGCAGTTGCAGCTGGCTATCATCTGACATAGCTTATTGAATCTGCTGTCTTTAGCTGTGAACAAAATGCATTAGATTAATGTTGCGGTCTGGAATCTTTCACCATGCAACTGAACATTTCGTCAACTTGCAGACTGTGATAATATGTGGATCTGTGCATGCTGGTAAAACAAGGGTGGAAGGTTCACGTATTTCAACAGTGCAAATGATTTCAGATGCCATCTGAAAGATCTGAATTGGCATTTAAGATGGGTAATGCCAACGCATGGGATATCAGACCCATTGTAAGTAGGAGAGGAAGCTTGACAGGGTGGCACAATGCCTCAGTGGTTAGCACTGCTGCCTCACAGCGCCAGGGACCCGGGTTCAATTCCAGCCTTGGGCAAGTGTCTGTGTAGAGTTTGCACATTCTCCCCATGTCTGCGTGGGTTTCGTCCCACAGCCCAAAGCTGTACAGGTTAGGTGATTTGGCTATGCTAAATTGTCCAAGGTGTTCAGGGATGTGTAGATTAGGTGCATTAGTCAGGGGTAAATATAGAGTAGGAGGGTGTGTTACTCTTTGGAGGATTGGTGTGGACTTGTTGGGCTGAAGGGCCTGTTTCCATATTGTAGGGATTCTTAAAAAAACAGTCAGTGAGGATTATCAGCCATAATCAAATTGAATGATGGAACATGCTTGAGGGACCAAATGGCTTACTCCTGCTCCTATGTTACTTTATCCTGCATGGATGGCACCTGCTATGCCAGTTTTTAGATGCTGTCTCATGTAAAATTCATGAAGGGATGATATGTGCATTGTCAGCTGTATTACCTTCGACATCCAGTGCCCGATGTCCATTCCTTTTGTGATGTAACGCTTGAATGGAGGTGAAGGCTTCAGCTTTTCCTACAGTATCCGTACAGCATGTCAAATTGACCACGTGTATTGACTGAATGGGGTCGACATATTGAAACATTGCAGGTTACCTCTTGAACTTTGTTGATGTGTTTCTGTGCTGTGGACTGAACATTGGAAATTTTTAACATTGTTCCTTGGTCAGCCCTTCATCACATGCTGCGGGGAGCTTGTGTGATGCGTTTGGATTTCTCTGGGCAGTTGGGCTGGCTACTCATTTGACCCTGATGTCCTCTTGCAGGTCAGAGCTTGTATATATCCTGAAATGTTAGATAGTCCCCTTGGTGGGTGAGACAAACCATACCACATACAAGATTTGGATGTTCCACTGAACCTACTAATTGCATTAATTACTCCAGTGTCAAGTTCTTGCAGATGCTACTTGCCTGCTACAATTGTTTTGAACGACCACCCTTAAATATATTGCAACACACTCCAATCATGGGGTCTTCCTTTGTTTTTGACCCCAGCAGTGCATTTCAAAAAGATCTGTTTGGGACAATCAGGTGTATGAGCTGCGCAAGCCTTTCTGCTAATTTGGCTTCAGTGAAATCACACTCGCATCAATACCAGCCCGTAAATTAATTAATTGTTTCACCTCGCTGTTGGCATTATGACACGTACTGAAGCCCATGTGTCCTGAAATTGCCTCAAACATTAAGTTGATCTCAACTTTCTGAAAAAAAAAATCATGATGATCTTTGCAGTCGTTGTCAGAAATGCTGGAGAATTTTATTGTTCTTAATTCTTCAAAGCAGGAAATTTCACTGCCTGCCTCCTTTGTCAATTTTCTGTTCATGCGTGGAGTGGTGCTTTCTTAACATTACTGAATTTTTGATGGAACATCATAAAAGTGGCAATCCTTGATTAAATATTGCCTTCTTGTTTTGCAGGTGTTGTCTTTGTTTTAGAAGTTTATTTACTTTTTTTTACTGGTTTGCTTCTCTTTGCTTTCACTCTTTCTTTTTATTCCCTCCAATTTCTTTTTAGCTTTCTCTTTTTACTTCTATTGATGCTGACACTGACTGAGATTAAAGAAAAGGTTCCTTTCCCCAGATTGGCTTAGTTTTAATGGACACAAGACACCCTCGTAATAGGTCACATTATTCCAGTCAGCTCACATAAAACAGAACAATACTGCAGACTTTGCACTGAGCAACATGAGAAATAGAATTAGGATGAGGATTAGAATTAGAGTTTTTTTTTGTGACGTGCTCTGAAAAGTTTCCAACTCGCTACTTATGATGCCAGTTTAAGTACCAAGGTACCTAGGTACAGATTCTTAAGTACAAGTTCTGTTGGAAAAACAAATTAGAAAAATAAAGAAATAAAAAGTCCAGCAATAAATGAGGGAAAATAAGAGTTCAGAATAACAGTCAAAGTCATAGAGATGTACAGCATGGAAACAAACACTTCAGTCCAACTCGTCCATGCCGACCAGATATCCCAACCCATTTGCCAGCATCCGGCCCATATCCCTCCAAACCTTTCCTATTCATATACCCATCCAGATGCCTTTTAAATGTTGCAATTGTACCAGCCTCCACCACTTCCTCTGGCAGCTCATTCCATACACATACCACCCTCTGAGTGAAAAAGTTGCCTCTTAGGGCTCTTTTATATCTTTCCCCTCTCACTCTAAATCTATGTCTGGACTCCCTCACCCCAGGGAAAATACCTTGTCTATTTATCCTATCCATGCTCTTCATGATTTTATAAGACTCCATCAGGTCACCCCTCAGCCTCCAACGCTCCAGGGAAAACAGCCTAACCTATTCAACCTCTCCCTATAGCTCAAATCTTCCAATCCTGGCAACCTCCTTGTAAATCTTTTCTGAACTCTTTCAAGTTTCATGATATCTTTCCGATAGGAAGCAGACCAGAATTGCATACAATATTCCAACAGTGGCCTAACCAATGTCCTTCTAAATAGGAGCTGGAAGAAGCTGTATATTCCTTGAACCAGCTCCACAGTTCAATGGTTGATCTGATATTGATCTCAATTCCACTCTTCTTGCTTGTTGTGCATAACCCTTGACTTCCAAAAGTTTAACAAATGGCCAAACTCAACTTTGAATATATTTGATGGTTCTGCCTTCAAAGTCCCCTCGGGTCAGAGAATTCCAAAGAGTAATAACTCTGTGAAACTTGATTCCTCCTCAATTGCAGCTTAAATGCCAATGAGGTTATTGTGAAGTTATGATCCTGGTTCCTGATTCATTTTTTCACCACATAGAGTGCCAAACCACTTCCGAATCTTAGCCGACAGAGAAACAGAGTTGATGTTTTGAGTTCAGTATGACTCTTCTTCCGAATCTCGAACAATCCTGAGAACATACTTCTTTTAAGACCTTAAGACCATAAGACATAGGAGTTGAAGTAAGGCCATTCAGCCCAGTGAGTCCACTCCACCATTCAGTCATGGCTGATGGGCATTTCAACACCACTTACCCGCACTCTCCCTGTATCCCTTAATTCTTGTTTGTTTCTCCACAGATGCTACTGCACCTTTTGTGCCTGCATCAGATTTCCAGTATCTGCAGTGTTCTGTTTTTATTCCTCAGAATCATATATGTTCAATAAGATTCCCTCTCACTTTTCTAAAATCCAATGAATACAAGCACAACCTGCTCAACCTCTTGTCATAAAGGCATTCCTTCAACTCAAGAATTAATCGGGTGGACCTCCTCTGGACTGTCTCATAGGAAAAAGGAACAGGAGTAGGCCATTCAGCCCATTGAACTGTCTCCTGTATTCCATAACATGATGGTTAATCTTCGACATCAGTGCAATTTTTCCACACTATTTCCATATCCCTTGATATCTCCAAATCTTCTGAAACGGGGAGAACAAAATCTGAAATAAAATAAAAGTTAATGGGAAAAGCATTGTGTGGAGAGAGCAAGAAATAGAATTTGTGGTTTAGGTTTGTAACTTTTACATCAGACCTTAAATCTTCACATATCTATATTGCCTTGCATTTGATTTCAAAGATTAATCTTTTAAGATGATAAGCCAGGTTAATGAACATTCCTGTTATTCACTCTGGCAATTTCTATAAAACCAGATCATAGAAGAGACATCACACTTAATTTTGATGGAATTATAAATTGTTCTTCCTGCTGACAGTAAGCCGATGAATTCAGCAGGCAACCTCTGCCCAACATTAGCACTCTTACTTCTGGTGATTTTCATAATTCTTTAATAAACTGCGGCTGTCTCTGGAGAAATTTACATAATCCTGAGAGTTTGCGGACCTAATTAACTCCCAGCCAGCTGCCTCTGGTGTAAGCCTTTATTTACAACATTGCTTATTGACTGACAGAGCAGGTGGACACATGTTCAACATCTGTCAGGACCACCGCCAAAGGATTGAGCGGAGAGTGGACTCAAATTGCTACTTAGTCTCAGTATAATGAGGAATGATTAAAATTGAACAAGTATGAAAAAATAATCATATGCGGCGGAGATAACACAGCAAATTGTTGCGAATCTCTTCCTAATGGCGCTGTAGGAGTAGCTGCATTAGAAGGACTTAAGCAGTTCATCATGACCATTTCAAAGACAAGTTGAGATAGAAAAACCCCAGCCATTGATACCTACATCCCATGAAGGAATTTTAAAAAATCTTTAGGATGGTTTAGGGAGCAGCTCCATAATTCCCTCCTAAATCTTAACATTCACCTGTACCTGTATTTTTGTTTTTGCTGCTATTTATCTATTATTTACTATCTATGCTACTTAACTTTGTGATCTGCCTGTACTGCTCGCAAAACAAAGCTTTTCACTGTGCCTCGGTACACTGACAGTAAATTCAATTCAATTCAATTCAATAAATCTTATTTTTAAAGCCTTGACCATCACGTGTGGGAATTAACTTTAAAGTTCTAAGACTTCTACGTATGAAAATGAATCCATCAACTTCCCCATCGATGCATCACCAATCTCTCAAATAGTCAAATCAAGTGTAACATTGTCAGTAGTCTAAGCTCACTAAAAATTGTGAAACATAAAATAACAAAAGCTACAGCATCGATGACTGTTGGTTAAGGTGGTGCTACTGTTTAAAAAGGGTGGTAAGGACAAGCCAGGGAACTATAGATCAATGTGCCTGACATCGGTGGTAGGCAAGTTGTTGGAGGGAATTCTGAGGGACAGGATATACATGCATTTGGAAAGGCAAGGACTGATTAGGGATAGTCAACATGGCTTTGTGCGTGGGAAATCATGTCTCACAAACTTGAATGAGTTTTTTGAAGAAGTAACAAGGAGGATTGATTAGGGCAGAGCGGTGGACGCGATCTATATGGACTTCAGTAAGGCATTCGACAAGGTTCCCCCTGGGAGACTGATTAGCAAGGTTAGATCTCATGGAATACAGGGAGAACTAGCCATTTGGATACAGAACTGGCTCAAAGGTAGAAGACAGAAGGTGGTGGTGGTGCAGGGTTGTTTTTCAGATGGGAGGCCTGTGACCAGTGGAGTACCACAAGGATCGGTGCTGGGTCCACTACTTTTCATCATTTATATAAATGATTTGGATGTAAACATAAGACATATAGTTGGTAAGTTTGCAGGTGAAAACAAAATTGGAGGTGTAGTGGACAGCGAAGGAGGTTACCTCAGACTACAATGGAATCTTGACCAGATGGGCCAATGGTTTGAGGAGCAACAGATGGAGTTTAATTTAGATAAATGTGAGGTGCTGCATTTTGGGAAAGCAAATCTTAGCAGGACTTATACACTTTATGGTGTGGTTCTGTGGAGTATTGCTGAACAAAGAGACCTTGGAGTGCACATTCATAGCTCCTTGAAAGTGTAGTCACAGGTAGATAGGATAGTGAAGAAGGCGATTGGTATGCTTTCCTTTATTGGTCAGACTATTGAGTACAGGAGTTGGGAGGTCATGTTGTGGCTGTACAGGACATTGGCTAGGCCACTTTTGGAATATTGCGTGCAAATCTGGTCTTCTTCCTATTGGAAGGATGTTGTGAAACTTGAAAGGGTTCAGAAAAGATTTACAAGGATGTTGCCAGGGTTGGAGGATTTGAGCTTTGGGAAAGATTAATAGACTGGGACTGTTTTCCCTGGAGCGCTGGGGGCTGAGTGGTGACCTTATAGAGGTTTATAAAATCATGAGGGGCATGGATAGGATAAATGGACAATGTCTTTTCTCTGGGGTCGGGGAGTCCAGAACTAGAGGGCATAGGTTTATGGTGAGAGGGGAAAGATATAAGGGAGACCTAAGGGACAACCTTTTTCATGCAGAGGGTGGTACGTGTATGGAATGAGCTGCCAGAGGAAATGATGTAGGCTAGTACAATTGCAACATTTAAAAGGCATCTGATAAATAGGAAGGGTTTGGAGAGATATTTGCCGGGTGCTAGCAGGTGGGACTAGATTGGGTTGGGACATCTGGTCGGCATGGATGAGTTGGACCGAAGGGTGTGTTTCCATGCTGTACATCTCTATGACTCCATGACTCTATGAACAGTAATGAAGACATTCTAACTTCTAACAGAGATGATAATAATGATGATGCCGCTGTGTTCTGTGGGAGGATAAAACTAGCAAGTGGTCTGATGGGAAGAAAGCTGTTGCCTCCACCATTACTATCCATTGCCCCAAATGACAATAAGCATGTAAAGTATGTTGCCATAGCAATTCAGAGCCCCTAGTGAAATGTAGCTCACGTAGCATTACATTATCAAATTTGTCTGTGTCCTCCTGAGATCTGTAGCAACCCGCTCACCATTTGACAGATTTCCAAGCTTTGTGTCGTATGCGAACTTTGAAACTGTTTCCTTTCTACATGCATCTGAATCTTTCAGAAATCAAACCAAGGCAATGGAGCTAATCCTAACTCCAGCGAGTACCATTGTTACTTGCCCCCCCCCCCCCACGGCCCAGTCTGAAAAACAAATGGACAACAGCACGTTCTGCTTTCTGCCTTTTAATCTATTTCATATCCATACTTGCTCTCTTGCATTAAGCCCATCAATTTTAGTTTTGTTAACAATTGGGGAGGTGATAGCTCAGTGGTATTATTGCTGGACTTTTAATATACAAACCCTGACTGGTTCTGGGATGCAGGAGTTAAATCTTGCCATGTCAGGGGGTGGAATTTGAATTCAATAAAAATCTGGAACTAAGAGTTTAATGGTGACCAGGAATCAATTGTTGGAACACCCGTCTCGTTCACTGGTGTCCTTTAGGGAAGGAGCACTGCCATCCTTACCTGGTGTGACTCCATGTCACTTCTCACCTACTTGTAAGTCCAGACCCACAACAATGTGCTTGACTCTTAACTACCCACTGGACAATTAGGAATGGGCAATAAATGCTGTCCTAGCGAGTAATGTCCCTGTCCTGTGAATGAATGAAGAAAAACAATTCTCTGGCAGTTTATCACCTTGAGCTGATAGCAATGGATTAAGAGCTGATGTTAGGATTTTTTTTTAACGGAGTTAAGTGCTTTTAGGTAGAGTAGTGAAGACGTAAACCTGGCAGTTGTTTCAGGAGGAATTAAATATTGTACTAGGCCATTGCAGGAACTGTATAGACATGAATTAAGATGGGCTGAATGGCGTACCTTTTCTGTCGACCTTTGCAAAATCTTGAAGCAGGAAGGAATACTTTGCCCTGAAAAAGTGTTTAAATCTTAAATTACAAACTGGTGCTGAGGTCTGAATATGTTCCTGTATGAGACATGCCATGGTAATAATCTTGTTGCAATATTTACTACTCTACCATCCTTTGGAGGTAATTGAATTATCTGTAAAAACTCTAGACTCCTCAGCTACTGTAATGTTGGAGGACCAAACTCTTCCTTTGGAAGGTATAATCCAGCATATATATTCGTTCTGAAACCTTATTTGATCAATCTGTTGAGGGAGAGGGAACAATCTTGCCCACATTTCACTTCAACTAACTGTTAAACCCAAATGGAATCCCTTCAGTGTGGACACAGGCCATTCAGCCCACCAAGCTTACACCAATTCTCCAAAGAACATTCCTCCCAGACACACACTCCTGTCCTATCCCTGGAACCCTGCATTTCACTTGGCTAATCCACCTGGCCTGCACACCCCTGGACACTGGCAATTGAGCATGGCCAATCCGCCTGACCTGCACATCTTTGGACTGTGGAAGAAACCTGGAGCACCCGGAGGAAACCCACACAGACATGAGGAGAATGTGCAAACTCCACACGGACAGTCACCTGAGGGTAGAACTGAACCCAGGTCCCTGGCACTGTGAGGCAGCACCCACCATACCGTAACCTGAAGACTGACCTTTGGATGAACTTGACAGATGAGGACCTTTAATGATGTTAGTGAAGATTAAGATCCTTTATTAACTATTAACACTAGGACATTTTCAGAACCGTTTACACTTACATTCCAATTCCATGTGATCAGACATCACTAATAATATACTCCAGATATTAGCATGTAGCTAATAACCCCCTTGTATTGCACCAACATTTGAAGCACTGTCTACCGTCACAAGCTTGGTGAGGCCTGTTATAGATTGGGCCAGACCACTCAAAACATTCTTAAGCAGGCAGCCCAGACCATAACTATGCAATTTGTTTCGATAAGTGTACAGTGAAAAATTACCTGGAGTAAGTTAGCGAGGTTAACGACCAGGTTTTAAAACAGTCAAAAATTTATTCACAAAATTACACAATGAAACGCAAAAAACAGGATAAAAAACCCCTACAGAACTCAATCTATCCAAACTAGACTTAATTATGCTGTTCCGAATATATACAACAGTCCCAATAAGCAAACTCCCTTAAAAACCAGTACAAATGGAACACATGCTTACAGGTGGAAGTTGGAAGGGCAGAAAAAAAAATTGTTTCCACACAGCTTACTGTTGAACTCCCAACCAGTTCTGGACTAAACTGAACTGCTGACCACTCCCCTTTCATTCTACAGGTAACTTCTAAAACATGACCACTTTGGCCTGAAGTCTTATCTATTTACATATAAACAAAAGGCCTCTCAATACCCTTTAATCTCTGTACCAAACCAGTCTGATTGTAACCCAGCCTGGTTTATTACCCCTCTGAAAAAAATCAAGGACAGAGTATCCTGAGCCAAGGAACAGGTTTTAGGAAAAAAAGGACTAGCTTTGTGATAGGCCGAGGGAGAATTAAACTGGAATTGATATACCTTTGTTCGGCAAGCATATAGAGATTACAAAACCAGGGCAAGTATACATGGATAAGGTACATAGAGTCATAAAGATGTACAGCATGGAAACATGCTTCGGTCCATGCTGACCAGATATCCTAACCTGATTTAGTCCCATTTACCAGCACTTGGCCCATCTCCCTCTAAACCCTTCCTATTCATATACCCACCCAGATGCCTTTTAAATGCTGTAATTGTACCAGCCTGCATCACTGCCTCTGGCACCTCATTCCACACATGCACCACCCTGTGTGAAAACGTTGCCCCTTAGGTCCATTTTATATTTTTCCCCTCGCACTCTAAACCTATGCACTCTAGTTTTGGACTTCCCCACCCCGGGAAAAGACCTTGTCTATTTATCCTATCCATGCCCCTCATGATTTATAAACAGGATCCTTTCAATGTTAATCAAGCCATCCCTCAATCTTCCAAACTCTAGTGGAAACAAGCCCAACCTGTCAGGTTCACCTAACCCACCATAAGACAATACACTCATTTCAAGTAACAATCTAGTGAAACTCCTCTGAAATGTCTCCAATGCATCTTTATCCTGTGATGATACTATGGCTTTAGGAGATGCATTTTGTCCTTTTTTCAAAATGAAGTAAGGTTGAGATAGAGGTACCGAGCAGTCTGCTCCATGCCAGTAAAGTAAATAGCTCGTGTGAGTCCTTGGGGGTTCTTTTTGGTGTTGGAAAAATAAAAGCAGCATGAATAGGTGAGGACAGGCTTACACAGAACCAAGATTTTAGTTTAGCTTTCAGAACCTGTTGGGGTTTTTTGAAGTTGGCTATAGAAGCTCCTTCTCGTAGACTTTTCTCTCAGATCTATTAAAATCTATTTGATTGATTGGATAGATCTCAGGGACAGTATGGTCCCATCTATTCCCATGTCCTTTATCTCAGTCCAATCTGAGAGCAGCCTATGGTCCAGCAGAACTATGCCACTTTATCTTAGTTTTCTGTTCCTCCGATCACCAGAACTGATCAACTGATTGGTATGTCGTTACTGCACATGGGACCTACTGTTGCATTTCCTTCATTACAGTAGGGATACACTTTGAAGGTAAATATATCTCCTGTAAAGTATGTTGGGTTGTCAAGGGCAACATAGAAACGTGACAACTTTCTTGATTGTCCTATCCATCTCACTCATTAACTCACAATTCCCTGCCATCTTGGCCCTTGTTTACTAATAGTGAGCTGCGAACTGGAACTGAAAGTGTTAAAGGCGACTAGCTTATACCAGAAAAACCAATAAATTTTGCTGGCCACAGCTCAATACTGAAGTGAGGGAAATGACTAAATCAGACATTTCTGCCTGCTGATTGTAGTCGGCACTGAAAATTGGCAGGCGTGAGCTACTGATCTGCAGGGAACACCTAGCATAACGCAGAGTGAAATTAAATGGGCACAATTTCATCTTCTGCAAAGCTCTGATTAATCACTGTTAGTTTGTGGACATCTAGTGTTAGATTGCATTCACAATGTAATGCCACATCTCTGGTGTCTATGTGTGCATTTTTCCAGAAGTATGTTTTCATCCCTCCTTTGATTCATCATTGAAAGATTGTGGTGCTAGATGCTGCAAGTCATTAACTTTGAATCATGAGAATCCAAATGGTTGAGTTGGTTGAGCCAGCGAGACGTAGGAGATCTCAGGTTTTACCCTTTGTCAGGAGATGACTTCTGGTAGAATGGTGGTACAAGTGCTACAATGATTTTCAATATTCTTGAGCTATTGGCAAGTTTCACATTCCTGATTATTTGACTCTCATATGTCATGAAACATCAAATGTAGCCATCTCATCTCACAGATTACACACTATCTCAACACATCTTAATAAATTATGATTTTATTAAATAGCGGGACAGGCTTGAAGGGCCACATGATCTACTCCTCCTCCATGGTCATTTGCTCTTATGTGTATTCTCAGCAAGGTTATATGCATAGAAGCAAGACATGTTCACTCCTCTACTAAAATCCTCTTGTGACGAAGATCAACATGTCTTTGGAGTCACAGCATGGAGACAGGCCTTTTGGTCCAACTCATCCATTCTGACCAGACATCCTAAACTGATCTAATCCCATTTGCCAGCATTTGAACTATATCCTCGAAATCCTTTCTATTCATGTACCCATCCATTTGCATTTTAAATGTTGTAACTGTACCAGCCTCCACCATTCCCTCTGGCAGCTCATTCCATACATGCACAACTATCTGCATGAAACAGTTGCTCATTATGTTACTTTTAAATCTTTCTCCCTCACCTTAAACCTACGCTGTCTGGTTTTGAATTCCCCTACTCTATCCATGCCCCTCATGATTTTATAAACCTCTATAAGGTAACCCTCATTCTCCGATGCTCCATGGAATATAGCCCCAGTCTATTTGGCCTCTCCCTATAGCTCAAGCCCTCCAACCCCAGCAACATCCTTGTAAATCTTTTCTGATCTCTTTCAAGTTTCACAACATCCTTCCTATAGCAGGGAGACGAGAATTGAATACAGTATTCCAAAAGTGCCCTAATCAATTTGCTGCCCTGATTTCTTCCTGCAAGTGCATGTTCGCTTTCAATGAATTGTGAATAAAGATGTCCTTTGGACTTCCCAGTGTCTCACCAGTTCAGAAATACCTGCATTTCTGCTCTTCCTTCCAAAGTGAATAACCTCATGTGTATCCACTTTATATTCCATCTGCCATGTTCCTGCCCATTCGCTCAGCCTGTCGAAATCTCCTTTAAGTCTCTTTTCACCCATCTTTAAGCTACACACACACACACACACACACACACACA
>NC_057749.1:6096375-6105316 GCF_004010195.1 Chiloscyllium plagiosum
ACACACACACACACACACCCATAGCCACACACACACAGCCCCACACACACACACTGTCTGAGGGTCCATGCACAGTGATGAGTGTGCCGATGTCGTTTGCACTATTGACCTCCAGTTCTGGAAGCTGCTGCAATGCATGGACCTCAGAGATTCGCACAGAAAAGAACTAGCGGGAGTGCTGCTCTCTACTGCTAAAATCCACAGGCAATAAGTCAGGAGTGATTGCAGTATCTTCCGCTTGCCTGGATAAGTGAAGCACCAACAGAACTCATTAAACTTGACACCATCCAGGAGAAAGCTGCTAGCTTGATTTGCACCCTATCTGCCACCTTAAACCTTCATCGCAACATCGGACTTAGGAGCAGGAATAAGCTATTTGGTCCCTTGAGCTTACTCTACTATTCACTGAGTTCATGTCTAATCTGATTGTGGTCTCAACTCCACTTCCCTGTCTGCCTTGCATAATATATGAGTTCCTTGTCAATCAAAAATCTATTTAACTCAGCCTTAAATAAATTCAATGCCACAGCATCAATTGCTTTCGAGTGAAGTTAATTCCATCGACTAATGACTCTCTAAGAGAAAAAAAAATCTCTTGATATCTGTCTGAAAAGGAAGATCTCTTATGTTTAATAAAACATCAGAAAGTTCCGGAGACACTCTTCAGATCTGGCAACATCTGTGGAGACAGAAACAGAATTAACCCTTTGACTTGAATAGGACTCTCCTTCAGAATCTCATACTTTAAAATGTGTCCTCTAGTTCTGGTTTCACCCGCAAGAGGAAACATCTTCTGGGTATCCATATCAACTCACCTGAAATTCTTATATGGTACCATAAATTCACCTCTCATTCTGATATTCAAGCCTACAATTGATGTAACTTGAACCTGTTCAATATTTATTCATAAAATAAGCTCCTTTATTCCAGGAATGAGTTAAGTGAACTTTCTTCGAGTTGTTTTAAGTGAAGTTATACTTTTTATTAAAACTGCACACAACTCTGCAGATGTGGTCTCACTAATGACATGTACAGCTGCAGAAAACCTTTACTGTTTTTGTACCCTACTCCCTTTGCAATAAATGTCAGCATTCTATTTGCCTTCTAATCACTGGCTGCATCTGCATTCTATACTTTTTTTGTAATTCACACATCAAGATACCCAGATCCCTCTGCACCATTGTGTTCTGCAATCTCTCTCCATTTATTTTGAGCACTGCGTTTCTATTCATCCTGCCATTCACCTGCTCCTCCACCACTGCAGTACCTCTTCAAAGTACCTTCTAAAATCGGCAATCATCTCTAAAAGGATAAGGACAGCAGCTACATGGAAGCACCACCCCTTGAAATTTCTCTTCCAAGACCCACACAATCCTGGCTTGCAACTGTCTCACTGCTGCTTCACTCTCACTGGGTTCAAACTCCTGGAACAGATAGTGTAGCTGCAGCTAGTTATGAAGTTAGCTCATCGCCACCACCAATACCAATGGACAACAGGCAGAAAACTAGCCACCAGGAAACATGAACATCAACGAGCCATAAAGTGGCATGACCCTCTCTCACTAGTATCCTTACATATAGATATGGAAGGACACCACCTCGACTGGGACAACACCCACCCTAGGACAAGTCAAACAGAGACATGCATGAGAATTCCTAGAAGCTTGGCATTCCAACCAGAACTCTATCAACAAACATATTCATTTGGATCCCATACATCACCCCCTGAGAAAAAGAACAGGAAATGGCATCACCGTAGGAAATGATGTCACCACAGGAAATGACATTACCAACCCAAGGAAACTCAAACATACAAATAGAAAGCAGGAAACACCAGCAGTGCTTCGTCCGGAGGCTCACTGAAGATGTTACCTAGTATGGTGATGAAACATCTGAAAATGAACCTTTCAGCTCAGTGAGCAAACCTACATCCAGAACCAAAACCTGAGCTACAAATCTTCTCAAAACTCACTAACAACATTTACAGGCCGAATCGGCAATTCCCTTGACAGAAACAGAATACCGGAGCTTCTTTCGTTTCTCATGGTCAGAAGTCACACGGCACCAGGTTATATTCCAAGAGCGCTGCTGTGAAAGCTTGTGACTTTAAATAAACCTCACAACACCAGGTTCTATTCCAACAGGTTTATTTGTAAGTACAAGCTTTCGGAGCACTGCTCCTTCATCGGTCCAACACTGACACCTTCACCTCAAATAAACCTGTTTGACTATGGTCTTTTATCGTGTGACTTCTGAGCTTGTCTAGCCCAGTCCAACACCGGCACTTCCACATCTTAGTTTCTCATCATAATCACTGAATGCAGAAGTCAAATCATTTTAATTAAAAATTTCAGCAGTGCAATTACTCTCGCCCCCTCACTCCTTTGTTTGCTGATTTTTAAATCATATATTTCAGAAATTTAGTCTTGCAGATATATTTTATGAAGCTTCGGGGAGTACAGAATTAAGCTTCCCTGTCACATTTTTACTTCAATGGAATCAGTGCCAGTTCCAGAGTTGAGGACAGAATCATGCTTTGATGCAAAGCCTTACCCACCTTCAGGACAGCCCCAGGCGATGCAGACTGCAGTCGCTGTAAATTTGAATGCAGACACGTAACAGCAGGAGGCCATAAATAACAAATAAACTAAATGAGTGGTTTAGTTTTGGTAGATAGACAAACTTTAGCTACTAACACCTATTCCTGATGAAGGGCTTTTGCCCGAAATGTTGATTTTACTGCTCTGCGGATGCTGCCTGAACTGCTGTGCTCTTCCAGCATCACTAATCCAGAATCTGGTTTCCAGCATCCGCAGTCATTGTTTTTACCTACTAACACCTGGGGCCAAGCTTCTGCCAAATAGAGCCTATAGATCCACCTAAATAGGAGAAAGTGAGGACTGCAGATGCTGGAGATCAGAGCTGAAAATGTGTTGCTGGAAAAGTGCAGCAGGTCGGGCAGCATCCAAGGAACAGGAGAATCGACGATTCTCCTGTTCCTTGGATGCTGCCCGACCTACTGCGCTTTTCCAGCAACACATTTTCAGATCCACCTAAATAAGCAATCAGAGTGTCTGTTTAGTGCTAATTCACCTTTGACCTGCCGTGTACTGGCCCAGAGGGCAGATTGCCCTCACCCTGTTGAAGAAACATACAGTTAACTGTCTCCCGTTACGTGTCATGGTTATTAGACACTCAAAGAAGAAAGGCCTCCTCTTACTGGTTTGAACTTAGGTGTGACAGTGGCCAACACCTGAATTATCCAGCAATAGGATCAATTTCCCACAACAGTTTCACAGATGTTTGACTTTGCTGTTGGATGAAACTATAGCAAGGCACTGCAGGAAGTGCCTGTATGAAATCTGATCACGACATATCAATATTGGGGAGAGTTCAGGCCAGTATTCTGTATCAAATAGCAAGACTTAATTGTGACATTTAGGAGTAAATTTAAGAGTTGTACTGCTAGCACAATGTGGTCAATGCCTGTGTCTTTTTTTTAACCTTACTCTATTTATTGTCGATCTTTTCTGTCAATACACTGGCCATTTGGCCCATTGGTTCATGCTGTTCTTTATGCTCCATTTATATCTCTTGTCACCATTCCTCAAACTTCCATTGTTATCTCACCCATTCACCATAATCTTTTGCATCTTTCTCTTTCAAATATTGTTCTCATTTCTACATAACTCATCATCCTATTCAACACCAGCATCTGCTTGTGGCTGTCATTTCCACAGGCTCTGGATAAGCAGTCAATTCCCTATTAGGTTTATTACTGACTATCTTATGCTTATGGCCCCTAGTTACTGTCCAGTCACACAAGTGGAAACATAATTTTTATGTATCAAATCCTTTCATAATTTTAAAGATCTCCAACAGGTCATCCAACAGATTTCTCTTTTCTTAATAGATAGAAAATTGACAAAGTTTGAAATTCTAACCCTCGTGCCTTACTCCATTATGTGCACCAGCCTGTACACCTGCACATACCACAGCAAACATTTATTTAGCAATCAATTTGTTCTTCAGTTTTTGTTTCAATCTGCTTTGACCTTGGTTTCTGTCAATTTTGCACCCAGTTTGGCTTTCTAATTCTGTGAAGTCCAATTTTCATCCTCTTGAGTCCTTAGAAACTTTGGTTTTCATTAAGCAAATGAAGAGCGAGATCCAAGGGTTTCACCTTATGCCATCCGCATAGTTGCAAGATGTACCAATAATTTGTCTGTTGACTGACCTACCTCAATCGATTCATATCCAGAAAACCCAGACATGATGCAAGGAGAAACTCAGTGGTAGAGAGTTTTGGGACCTGCAGAAACAAGGTCAAAGGTTCCTCCCCAAAGTATGCTCCACTCACCACACATCATGTCTCAAATCACTCATATGCTGTATCCGAAAGGAATCTATCTAATTAAATTTGAATGAATCACTACTAATTGCTTTCACCATCAACTTAGGAAGCCTATTCTATAGATCAACCACTAGCTCATTGAAATTATTTCTGCTGATTACTTTTGAATGTAGTCCCCTTCAAGTGCACACTGTGGTCTTTGGTTCCACTTGTCCTGGGCAAGTTGACATAGCTTGTCATGGTCCAAATTGTCATTTTCTCTTGAGTAATAGTTAATATTAAGTAAACGTTGAACTAAGACTTTTGGCCAAAAATTCTTCATTCTTGATACATGCTTATAAGCTGACCACTGACTTTTAAACTAATGTGCATTTGTCCCATGTTTGTTATGGGAGGGGAGTTAGTGTGGACAGTCTGGTGTTTTTTTTTATAATTGCTCGTATCACATTTAAATCATCAGAATTAATAAGCTGGGAGTGCAGTTTGCTGCTGAAATCATGACCATGGTCAGCAACCACTCAAATAGCGTCCTTATCGACAGCTCCCAGGAACTAGCATTAACTTTGACTCCTAGGAAACCTCACTTAAATATAATTCAACCCCGTACACTTTGCTCAAAAACATTTGCACAAAGTAGATAACAGCTAGTTAATTTAGAATGCTAAAATCAGCTCTCATATCACTTTTCAATCTACTCTTTAACAGTGAGAGCAAACCTAACTTACATTATCGCTTCTCACATTTCAATCCTTCCATTCCCTCATTTTACAGGTTGCTCTTTTTCTGCAGTGTCATTTCCATACTGCAGTCAATACTCACACTTACTGGCTAGTTTTATTAATTATCATTCTTTTATTACACCGTAATTTGTACACCACTGTGCCTATTGTCTTGGCGTGTCAGGAATTATTGTGTTGTCTTGCATGTTTTGCACTTCTTATGCACCTTATGCCGCCCTGTGTATGATTGTGTCATTTGTGCTGTTCATGTAGCATTTTTGTCCCTGGGGGAACTCTGTCTCGTTTTGACTCTATCAGTTGTATGTGGTAGAAATGACAAATAAAGCTACTCTTGACTTGACTCTCTTAGTGGCTAATTCTCACATGTGACCAAACAAAATGGAGAAGTGTTTTTGGTTAAGGACCAAGCATGTTGAGAGACTTTGTCACAAACATGCTGGGAAAGTGAGGTGTCCGAGAGAGTGCACGACTCTCCAATTGACCTATTCAACCAAACCTACTCTGCAGAATCTGCCAATTGTACATTAGATTTAGCAACTCTCTTAGAACCCACTGAACTTAAAGTGGAAAACCACGTAATCCATGATTCCAAATGACTTCCTAAAATAAAAGAATAGTTTTCTTACTTCAGAAACCAAACTGCACACAGTATTCTAAATGCAATTAGACCAATTAATTGTGAAGATTTTCTTTTTTTAATTCATTCATGGGATGTGGACTTCATTGGCCATCCCAATTGCTCTTAAGGAAAAGGTAGGAGTGATATTTCTGAATGGCTTGCCAGGCAATTTTAGAGTCAACCACATTGGCATGAGTCAAGCATCACAAATTAGCAAATCTGAGGTTCCACCCACAAAGGTTAAGGGTGACCCTTGAGGATTATCATAGCAATGCCTTCATTCAAATGCTGATGCTTGCTTTACAGTTCTGGATTTATTTTGCCAATTGAGTTCAAGTGCTTGGTCACCATATTGGAAGTTGAATTCAAATTTCATCATGGTGGTACACTCAGAGAATATCCAGCTACATTAGATGGACACCCCTCAACAACTCCCTCGCCAGGTCCCGTTCCCAACTAATCAAAGGTCATCAACACCCTGGATCCAGTTCTTCACAGGGGTCTGCACAGTCCCCTCTCCCCACCAAAGTGCGGGGTCTCTGGCATTTGCCTTAGAGTCATAGAATCATGGAGGCATACAGCCTCAGTCCGACTTGTCCATGCCAACTAGGTATCCTAAATTAATCTGGTCCCATTTGTCAACATTTAGCCCATATCCCACTAAGCCCTTCCTATTTATCTACCCATCTAGATGCCTTTTAAATGTTGTAACTGCACCAGCCTCCATCATTTCTTCTGGCAGCTCATTCCATCCACTCACCACCCTCTGTGTGAAAAAGTCACCCCTTAGGTCCCTTTTAAATCTTTCGTCTCGCCTTAAGCCTGTGCCCTCTAGTTCTGGACTCGCCTACCCTGGGAAAAAAAGACCTTAGCCATTCATCCTATCCATGCCCCTCATGATTTTATAAACCTCTATAAGATCACCCCTCAGCCTCCAGGGAAAACAGCCCCAGGCTATTCAGCCTCTCCCGATAGCTCAAACCCCCCCAACCTCAGCAACAAAACAGGGAATGCCCCAGTTTACAGACGATGAAGTATTTCTGAAGTTGTAATGTTGAAAATTGCAACATGCCTAACGTCTCACAGAACCTTTCATGCAATTACTTTGAATTGTAATGATTTGCTAAATGGGTAAGTAATTTATCATACCACAACCCATGACAGAGGGTGTGCAGTGGTAATGTCATGATCTTTGGACCAGAAGATCTGAGTTTGTGGAGAAAGTGAGGACAGTAGATGCTGAGTTTGTGGCCCATTTAAGGCTGTGATGGCCCAAAGGTATGTCACAGTACACCCAAACACTGATGTTTTTAAAAAAAAACTCACAAACAACAATGAGGAGATTGTTCACCCAATCCATTTTGGGTTGTGTAGGTGGAAGTGAATTGATTCAATCTCTTGATATTCTTATGATCGTCTTCAAATAGAGCCATTGGATCTCGGACATCTATCTGAACAGGGAGACAGAATTTCAGTTTAATATCACTTCTAAAAGATAGCATCCGCAGCATTTAGCTCAGGAGTCTTCAACAAGGAGGTTGAGTGAAGTGATTACGCCACAATTCCCGCCTCAGGCAACTGTTTGTGTGGATTTTGCACATTCTCCCCGTGTCTGCATGGGTTTCCTCTGGGTGCTCCGGTTTCCTCCCACAGTCCAAAAATGTGCAGGTTAGGTGAATTGGCCATGCTAAATTGCCCGCAGTGTTAGGTGAAGGGGTAAATGTAGGGGAATGGGTCTGGGTGGGTTGTGCTTCGGAGGGTCGGTGTGGACTTGTTGGGCTGAAGGGCCTGTTTCCACACTGTAAGTAATCTAATGTAATACTACAGTGGGGCTTCGGACAACTAGGAAGAAGGCTGAAAAGCAGGACGTCCAGGGTGGTTATCTCTGGTTTGCTTCCAGTTCCTTGGACTGGAGAGGCCAGAAACAGGGAGGTAATGGATTTGAATGTGTGGCTGGGGAACTGGTACAGGAAGCAAGGATTTAAATTCTTGGATCACTATGTTTTGTGGTAAGCATAAATGATACAAGAGAGATGGTTTGCACCTTAATAGGTTGGGGACCAGCATTCTAGCAGGCAGGTTTGCTACTGCAACACAGCTACAGGCAGGTTGGCTACTGCAACATAACTGCTTTTAAACTAAGTAGCGGGAGGGAGGGGACAAACTGGATGTTTAAGAAGGAATTGAAGGGAAAGTTAGAACAAGAGAAGTCAGGAAAGACAACGGTATCAATGAAGCAGAAAACTCAAAAAGGGATCATGCCATAAGGTTGAGTGAAATAGGGGTTGATAGGAAGGGTGAGGGCAATAACAAATTAAAAATGCTATATATGAATGGACGAAGTATTAGAAATAAGATGGATGAGCTTGAGGCTCGTTTGGAAATTGCCGGCTACGATATTGTGGGGATAACTGAGACGTGGCTTCAAGTGGACAGGGCCTGGGAAATGAATATTCAAGGCTATCCATGCTATTGTAAGGACAGACTGACGGGCAGAGGGGGTAGGGTGGCCCTGTTGGTAAGGGATGATATTCAGTCCCTTGCGCGGGGGGACCTAGGATTCAGGGGATGTAGAGTCAATATGGATAGAGCTGAGAAATTCGAAGGGTAGAAAGACCCTTTTGAGAGTTATCTACAGGTCCCCAAATAGTAGTATGGATGTAGGGTGTAAGTTGAATAAGGAGCTGAAATTGGCCTGTCGCAAAGATGTTACTACAGTTGTTATGGGGGATTTCAACATGCAGGTAGACTGGGAGAATCAGGATGGTATTGGACCTCAAGAAAGAGACTTTGTGGAGTGCCTCCGAGATGGATTCTTAGAACAGCTGGTGCTGGAGCCTACCTGGGCGAAGGCAATTCTGGATCTGTATTGTGCAACGAACCAGAATTGATCAGGGACCTCAAAGTGAAGGAGCCATTAGGAGGTAGTGACCATAATACAATAAGCTACAATCTGCAATTTGAAAGGGAGAGGGTATAATCGGTAGTGACAATATTTCAGTTGAATAAAGGGAACTATGGAGCTGTGAGGGAGGAGCTGGCCAGAGTTCAATGGTGCAATACCTTAGCAGGGATGACCGTGGAGTAACAATGGTGGGTATTTCTGTGAATAATGCAGAAGATGCAGGATCAGTTCATACCAAAAAGGAAGAAAGATCCTATGAGGAGGCAGGGGTGGCCGTGGCTGACGAGGGAAGTTAAGAAACATATAAAGTCAAAAGAGAAAAA
>NC_057749.1:6106636-6124294 GCF_004010195.1 Chiloscyllium plagiosum
GCAGCTTTTTACAATATATATTAATGATATAGAAGATGGTATTAATAGTAGCATTAGCAAATTTGCTGATGATACAAAGCAGGGTGAAATGTGAGGAGGATGTTAGGAGATTACAGAGTGACCTGGACAGATTAGGTAAGTGGACAGATGCATGGCAGATGCAGTTTAATGTGGATAAATGTATGGTTATCCACTTTGGTGGCAAGAGCAGGAAGGCAGATTATTACCTAAATGGAGTCAACTTAGGTAAAGGGACAGTACAAAGACATCTGGGTGTTCTTGTACACCAGTCAATGAAGGCAAGCATGCAGGTACAGCAGGTAGTGAAGAAAGATAATAGCATGCTGGCCTTCATAACAAGAAGGACTGAGTATAGAAGCAAAGAGGTTCTTCTGCAGCTGTACAGGGCCCTGGTGAGACCGCACCTGGAATATTGTATACAGTTCTGGTCTCCAAATTTGAGGAAAGACATTCTGGCTATTGAGGGAGTGCAGCATAGGTTCACGAGGTCAATTCCTGGAATGGTGGGACTATCTTATGTTGAAAGAGTGGAGCTACTGGGCTTGTATACCCTTGAGTTTAGAAGACCGAGAGGGGATCTGATTGAGACGTATAAGATTATTAAAGGATTGGAGACTCTGAGGGCAGGAAACATGTTGAGTGAGTCCCAAACCAGAGGACACAGCTTAAAAATAAGGGGTAGGCCATTTAGGACAGAGATGAGAAGAAACTTCTTCACCCAGAGAGTGGTGGGTGTGTGGAATGCTCTGCCCCAGAAGGCAGTGGAGGCCCAGTCTCTGAATTCATTTAAGAAAGAGTTGGATAGAGCTCTCAAGGATAGTGGAATCAAGGGTTATGGAGATAAGGCAGGAACAGGATACTAATTGAGGATGATCAGCCATGATCATAGTGAATGGTGGTGCAGGCTTGAAGGGCAGAATGGCCTACTCCTGAACCTATTGTCTATTGTCTATTGTCAATTTCCTCCCTCCTGCGGAGCCATTGAAGTACTTTTTGAAGTGTAGTGACTGTTATGATGCAGGAAAGGCGATACAGAGTTTGTGCACAGCAAGCTCCCACAAACTGCAATGAGTGAATGACCTGATGTCTTGCTGCAGCTGAACAAAATTCTGGTGGGGCTGCACTTGGAGTATTGTGTACAGTTCTGGTCTCTGCATTACAGGAAGGATGTGGAAGGTTTGGAAAGGGTTCAGAGGAGATTTACTAAGATGTTGCTTAGTATGGAAGGAAGGTTTTATGAGGAAAGGTTGAGGGACTTGAGGCTGTTTTTGTTAAAGAGAAGGTTGAGAGGTGACTTAATTGAGACATATAAGATGATCAGACGGTTAGATAGGGTGGACAGTAAGAGCCTTTTTCCTCGGATGGTGATGGTCAGCATGAGGGGACATAACTTTAAATTGAGGGGCGATAGATATAGGACAGATATCAGATTTAGTTTCTTTACTAAGAGTGGAATGCACTGCCTGTGACAGTAATAGACTCACCAAGTTTAAGGGTATTTAGATGGTCATTAGATAAACAGATGGATGAAAATGGAATAGTGTAGGATAGATAGGCTTCAGATTGGTTCCACAGGTCGGCGCAACAGCGAGGGCCGAAGGGCCTGTACTGTGCTGTAATGTTCTACATTCTATGATGTTGATTGAGGCCAGGGCACAGTGGAAAACTGCCTTGCCTTCCCTTTGAAATATTTCAAGGGAATGTTTTCAGATCAAATGAGAGGGAAGTTGGGCATTCAGTTTGACAACTCATCTGAAAGACGGCACCTCGGACAATGCAGCACTCCCTCAGTACTGCACTGCAGAGTCAGCCTAGATATTTGAACTGACACCTGGGAGTCTTAACTTGAACGTGCACAACCTTCTGATTCAGTCACGAGTCCTACCAAAAGAGCCATAGCTGACTCAAAGGAGAAAATTGTGATTAAGAAAAAGGGAGTTTGGAATGTTCAAACAATTATTAGAAAGAATGTCCAACAAAAGAGGTTATTGAGTTGTCCTTTAATTTTTTTGAAACTGGTAATTTCTTTTCTTGTACAATAAATTTTCATGCTACACAGGAAAATAGCACAACACCAGGTTATAGTCCAACAGGTTTAATTGGAAGCACACTAGCTTTCGGAGCGCCGCTCCTTCATCAGGTGGTTGTGGACACTATCACCTGATGAAGGAGCAGCGCTCCGAAAGCTAGTGTGCTTCCAATTAAACCTGTTGGACTATAACCTGGTGTTGTGTGATTTTTAACTTTGTACACCCCAGTTCAACACTGGCACCTCCAAATCAGGAAAATAGCATGTTCTACAGAAGTGCTTTAGTTGCCGGGCATGTTGTAGTGAGGCCACTGAGAGGGTGACTGTACACAATAATAATTTGGTTAGAGCTGTAGATTGGCTTCCCTGGAGTGAAAGCTCTAAAAGCACACAGATTATCCGAACATTTGTAGTTGCACAGCAATTACCCCAAGCAGCATGGTATCTGCAGAAGAGGTGTGTTTTGTTGCTGGTTTTCCCTTCACAAAGCTCCTATGAAGCTTTTTGTTAACAAGTTGTGATTTAACAAGGTAATAACTGCTTTGCAATTTACAGCTCACAACTGCTGCTAGGAAGGCAGTAGTGTAATGGTACTGTCATAGAAGAGTAATCCCAAGTCTTCCATTAATGCTTTTTGGGATATGGGTTCAAATCCCATCAAGGTAGCTTGTGGGATTCAATGAATAAATCTGACATGTAAAGCTTTAAGGGCAATTAAGGAGGGATAGCAAATGTTGTCAAATGCCTGTATCCGATGACAGAATTTTTAAGCAAATCTTGGGTCCATCCATGGCACTAGTTTTTGTTCCCATGTTTATCTATGAACATTAAGAAAATAATAGGTAGGATGAGACAAATCAGGTCTGTTTTCTCTAGAATTTAAAAGAATAAGGAGTGATCAAAGTCTTCAAGATTTTAACAGGAAAAATATGGTAGATAAAGATAAACAATTATCATTAGTTGGGTGTTATAGAATTAGGGGGCATAATCTGAGGAAGGGTCACTCAAACGGAAACATGAACTCTGATTTCTCTCCACAGCTGCTGCCAGACCTGCTGAGCTTTTCCAGCAATTTCTATTTTTGGCAAATCTGCGAATTAGTGCCAGACCAATCAGGTGGTAGATGTTTGAAACTCTCATCCACACGCAAATGGCAGTGGACTCTGTTCTATTAACCTGATATATGTGTGTAAGGTATGATTTGTCTGGTTAGTATGCAAAACAATAATTTTCACTGTATCTCAGTACATGTGGCAATAATGTATCAAATTAAATCAAATTGTTTCAAAAAAGGTGTTTGCTTTGGAGAAATGAAGGTTGAGAGAAGTGTTCAAAATCCAGAGGAGTTGGATGGGGACAGTTGTCAATGTAGTGACTGCAATTAGGTCAGCCAGCTGGATCTTGTAGATTATGAGTTCACTGATTGGGCCTGGTAATCTTTTTCAACCAGGGAGCCCTGGCTGACAGATAAAAAGAGGAGTGTCAGAGATTTCGGCACTCTGGGTGCTGTCTCTGATGAAGCTATGCCAGTGTCAAAGATTCTCCATGTGTGAATAAAGGATGACTTGGTGACAGGATAGCAGCCTCTGTGGAGTTAATTCAGTCATATATCTCATGGTCAGTACATCTGTACACCTTTAAGAATAAAGTAAATTTGCCTGGTGATGACTGGTGGTGGTTTAACCTGAGGGTGACCATGCCTTAGGTCAGGTTGAAGAGGTTCATGGTGATGTTGACTGCGCTTTTAAAACAAACAGTTTGTCAGTATACCTTTATGAACCATGCTAATGGGCATCAGCACTGTATCATGGTATGGCAGCTAAGGCTATGAAGCTCGCATGCTCCATCTTACTCCAGGGTCAGTTCTGAATGTATGCCAAATTGTGGAGGCAGGCATGAAATATGATTGATTCCCCCAATCTACAGATGCACAAACTTTGAGGCTGTGCATTGATAATATACTTCCTTAATACCTTCAAATGTGGTGTTTCTGTCAGAAATGCTTTCAGTATGACATGCAGTTAGCAGCCCAGTAGATCTGGCAATGAGGTACTAGCACCAGTGTAAATAAAAAAAAAACACATTTTCTTATCACCGCGCTAACAGACTACTGAGTAACAATGAGTCAGTGGGCATTTTTACTTTGGCTTCTGACCTGATGATGGTTTCTGCATTTCCCAATAGAGTTTGAACAAAAGGCAAAGGATAAGTCGGCAATGGCAGAAAACCCAATTTTGTTTTGAATGCTTTGTTGTTTTTTATAGTCCAGTAGTCACTGTTTGCAATTATGCTCCCATTAATTTACAAATGCCTCCCATTTGCTGATGACTGTAACTTTTCTGAGTTAGGATTAAGGTAAAAATAATATATAGCCACAATTGTACGGGCACCTCATGAGCACCACTGTGCCCACATGATAAAATCAGCGAATGATAGAGCACAGATAGACCCCATTCAGCTTATTCCTGTTTGGAAAACAAGCAGCCAATCGGGCGGCATGGTCCCTCAGTGGTTAGCACAGCGCCAGGGACATGGGTTCAAGCCCTAAGCTTGGGTGACTATCTGTGTGGAGTTTGTACTTTCTCCCGTGTCCATAAGACATAGGAGAGGAAGTAAGGCCAATCGGCCCATTGAGTCCACTCTACCATTTAATCATGGCTGATGGATCTGTGCAGGTTTCCTCCCACACACCAAAGATTGTCTGTGGTGTCTAGGGATGTGTAGGTTTAACCACAGGAAATGCAGGGTTATATTTCTGAGCAAATGCAGCTTTTTCTTTCCTGAGCCCATTTTTTAACCCGAGATCAAGATTCATCAATGTATAATCATTGGTAAAACAGGCTCTGGTGGTGCAGTCATGGTGTCTCGCCCTCTGGCTAAGGAAGTCCAGTTTCTTTGAAGGTTAGTATGGGCTGAATGGCCTCCTTTCATACTGAGCAATACAGGAGGAGAAGGAATTTGCAAAATTTCCAAGCACAAAATGAAACTGAACCAGCGATCAGGTTGGTAACGGAAGTACAAAAAGGGCTAACAGTCAGAGATCTAAGAGCTTGGCTATGTGCAACCGAAATGCTGGATATTCCACATGCTGTTTGAAGGAGTAGAGTAGTCAGATTCAGGAAATCATAGAATCCCTTCAGTACGGAAGGAGGCCATTCAGCCCATACCAACCTTCAAAGAGCATCCTACCCTATCCCTATAACCCTGCATTTCGCATGGCTAAACCTGCACATCCCTAGACACCACAGACCATCCACCAAACCTGCACATCTTCGGTTTGTGGGAGGAAACCTGCACAGACCCATCAGCCATGATTAAACGGCAGAGTGGAGTCAATGGGCCGAATGGCCTTACTTCCACTCCTATGTTTTATGGACACAGGAGAAAATGCAAACTCCTGGCACTGTGAGACAGCAGTGCTTACCACTGAGGAGCCATGCCACCCAATTGGCTGCTTATTTTCCAAACAGGAATGAGCTTAATGGGGTCTATCTGTGCTCTATCATTCGCTGACTTCTATCATGTGGGCACAGTGGTGCTCATGAGGTGCCCGTTCAGTTGTGGCTATATATTATTTTTACATTAACCCATTATATGACTGACCTCTGAGGCAGGTGAGACTTGAAACTGGACTTCCTTAGCCAGAGGGCGAGACACTATGACTGCACCACCAGAGCCTGTTTTACCAATGATTATACATTGATGAATCTTGATCTCAGGTTAAAAAATGGGCTCAGGAAAGAAAAAGCTGCATTTGCTCAGAAATAGCTCAGTGCTTGAGGGGACTTGATAAGGTAAATATTCAAAGGTAGTTTCCCCTTGTAGGAGGTTCTAAAGCTAAAGGAGACAGTTTTACAGATTCACAGAATTGTTACAACACAGAACGAGGCTATTTGGTCTATTGTGTCTGTACTAGTTCTATTTCCTTGTGCCAATCTCCAACCTTTCCTGCCAGTTCTTGTCTTGGAAACACAGCCAATGTTTCATGTATTGTGCTCTAAACATTTTCTTCCAGTTCACAGCTGCACCTAACAGTCGGTCTCAACATTCACAGGAAATTCACTAACACAGCCTCCTGAATCATTTGAGACAATTATGCTCCATTGACATCAACAGCGATAATAAGATGTGGTTAATAATTATAGATGATCGATTTAAGCACAGCGGCTCTATCTATCGCCACGGATCCAACTCAGCATCACAGTGCCTTGTATCTGATCTCCGCCCTTTAACCCGACTCGTGTCAACTTGCTGTCTTGTGATGTAAGGACATAAGAACTAGGAATAGGAGTAGGCCATTCAGCTCTCTAGCCTGCCTCATCATTTAATACGATCATGGCTGATCCCATCTCGGCCTCAACTCTACTATCCTGCTTATTCTCCATAACCCTTCAACCCATTACTAATGAAAAGTGTCTATCACCTCCTCAAATTTACTCAATGTCTCAGCAACCAATGCATGCTGGGGTAGTGAATCCCTCAGATTCATGACCCTTTGAGGGAAGTAATTTCGTTCTCATCTCCATGACAAGATGCGGGTAAAAATAACGGTGGGGGGGGGGGGGGCTCCCATTTATGACTCTGATGACAATTTGTTGCTCTTAGATTGTTATGAATCTGTGGGACTCACTTCTCCAAAGAGCAGTGGAGGCAGGGCCAATGAATATTTCTAAGGCTGGGTTAGATTGATTCTTGACCAACATGGATGTCAAAGGGTGTCGGGGGATAAGCAAAGCAGTGGTCTTGTAGCTGCAATCAGAACAGCCATGATCTTATCAAATAGCAGAGCAGAGTCTGCTCCTAATTCATATGCTGGTATGCACTTTGCACGTTAGGGCCACTCAGAGTGTCACGAAAGTGTTTGTGCGGATAACTCCACACTGAATAGATCATTTGCCATCCAGCACTGCCACCACTACATTACCGGTAATGCTTTAAGATCTGGAGAAAGATTTTTTTTCTGGTTATGAATGGGCTTCATTCATCAACGTCAGATGCATGGAAGCCCCCCCCCCCCACCGCTGAGCTGAGATTTTTGCAACCCTCCAGCAGAAAGCCGAGCTGCAACTCTCTAACTTCAAGATATGTGCTTTTATGTGGGTGTGCGTGCATGTACAACTCAATCCAATTGTTGACAGATTCCGCACGAGTCAGTGAAGGGGCATTAGCACTTGTGTGTCTCTGTCATACAAAATTGAGGCTAAATCATTCTAGAGGTACAGTTTTCATCAATGATCAGGCTTGCCGGACATTAGGGAGACCACTGTAGCTTGTACACTGCAGAATTATAAGTTTATTGGGTTTTAGTGACTTCTCTTTGAAACCTCAGTGACAAGGGCAAGAGTTAGATTTGCTAAGTTCTGACCTTAAGTCACTAGGTTGGCTCTAGTTCTTTGGTCTAGCCATTCCAAATATGACCAATATTGTTGGATGTAGAGTACAGGCCCTTTTAAAGTTTTGTTAGCCCTGCACCAGCCACTGATTGAAGGTGCTTAATGTCCAGTAACTTCACCTTTTCTTTCTCCCCCTCCACAGTACAAGCAAGTGGAACAGTACATGTCCTTCCACAAGTTACCAGCTGACATGCGCCAGCGAATCCACGATTATTACGAGCATCGCTTTCAGGGCAAGATGTTTGATGAGGAGAATATTCTCGGGGAGCTCAGCGATCCTCTACGTGAGGTGAGGAACTGTTAAACAGCAAACTCTTGGTTTGTGACGTTTTAAATGTTTACATCAACTTGGCCCAGTCAACTGGGATCAGAAAGTTCTGCTTCATGCCTTCGAGGTGATTCAATTTCCATCATTAATAGATTCCTGTTGCATTCCTCCTGGTCATTTTCGGGGCTGCAATGTAAGTTTGGCTACTAGAATGGCCTGTAGCCCCAGTGGACCATAGGGCCACTCTCTCATTTCAGGGAGTTTAACCTGAGGGTCACTACTCTCAGGCAAAAGGTAAGGTTGAGAAAGCAGAACCTTCATATTAGTTTCAACCAGTGCAGGAATTGAACTTTATGCTGTTGGTATCACTCTGCATTGCAATCCAGCTCTGCAGCCAATCAAGCTCTCCAACACGCTATACATGGAAGAGAGATCAAAATTTGCAAAGTAGTTGGGCAGGAACTTTATTTTCAAGGTACTCAGTTTCAGTGGAGTTGGATCCCTCAAGATCCCTCAAGATCTAGTTATAAAATGTGACCAATTTTTCCCCGCTAGTTACAGGCTTCCATTGTGCCCATGGGTAAGGGGCTTGGCAGCAGCTATTTATAGAATCATAGAGTCACACAGCATGGAAACAGACCTGTTGGTCCAACTCATTCATGCCAACCAGACATCCCAAATTAATCTCGTCCTGTTTGCCAGCATCTGGCCCACATCCTGTAAACGCCTGCTATTCCTGTACCCATCCAGATGCTTTTTAAATGTTGCAATTGTATCAGCTTCCACCACTTCCTCTGACAGCTCATTCCATACTCGCAACACCTTCTGTGTGAAAAGGTTTTCCTTTAAGTCCCTTATATATCTTTGCTGTTGGTGTTAACTTTGCTCAAGTGAAGATACTGGTGGTATTTGTGACTCTAATATCTAATGGCCCTAAAGCCTGTGTATAGCCTTGCAAACCGTGACAAAGTATGTTCCATCACATGCTACCACACTCATTAGTCAGACATCAGTCATTAGTTGGCCAACACATCTATCCCTGTATTGCACCATTTTGCTATGCCATTTGGAAAGCAAGAGGACTTATTATTGACTGCCAGCCAAGCAGCTTTCTCTGTTTGTTTTATCAATTTTCAAAAGTTTTATTTCTGCTGAAAACCCTTGATGTTTACACTGACGAGGCACGGCACTGTAAAATACCATTACCGCAGGGAAGGACTGTTCAATGGAATATCTAACTGCAGTGAAGTGCCCTTATCTTAGAAATGAAAAAGAGACTCTATAGACTTTCCTCCTGCCGTGTGTGTTTCTCCGATCGGCTGGAAGCATTAGCATCAGAATGATGAGGGGCATGGTTCACGTCACTACCCCTCTGATCTGATCGAGGTGAAACCTCTTTTCAGGTTAGAAAGGGGCTGACATTATCAAGCCTCCTTCCCCCCACTTTATATATATCAGACTCTTCTACATTTGAAAATAAATCTTACTATCATGTCCAGATTTGTTATTGTTTTGCTGCTATTTTTGTATATTTATGACGAAAACATCCAAGGATCAGACAGCCTGAAGGTATATCTGAGCTCCACAGTTTTATTAGAAGCTGAAATAACACTGTGGATAGTTCCTCTTTGTTACCTGGAGGGTGAGTCAGTGTGGGCCCTGCTCTCTCAGACTGCACTGATTCCCTGCAGGTAAGCTGCCCCCATTATGCCATCACTGTTTGAATGTACATAATCAGTTGAGCGCAAACAAAAGGTGGTTAATGTTAATGATAATTCTTTGGAACTGGGTTTTAACAAAATGCTGAGGGAGAATGGAAGGAGCCATAATAAGCAATGGCACAGATTTTGGGATGTGGGTGATTGTCCCATGTCTTGCCAACAGGCCAGTGGGTTGGGCAACATGGTGGCTCAGTGGTTAGCATTGCTGCCTCATAGAACCAGGGAGCTAGGTTCGATTGCACCCTCAGAAGACTGTTTGCACACTCTCCCTGTGTCTGTGTGGATTTCCTCTGGGGGTTCTGGTTTCCGTCCAACGATGTGCAGGTTAGCTGCATTGGCCGTGCTAAATTGTCCAGGGATGTGTAGGTCAGATGGATTAGCTGAGGAAAATGTAGGGTTATGGGGAATAGGGTCTGGGTGGGGTGCTCTTTGAAGGGTCAGTGTGGACTCGATGGGCCCAATGGCCTGCTTCCACGCTGTATTAATTCTATTCTATCTCAATTGCATACTATCAGGTGGCATTGTCGATAGAGGAAGGAAAAAATGCATCTACCAGTCACACTTCCCAAACAGCAACAGCTGCCAAGACAACAGGGTGGGCTGAGAGTAGATTTCCAGCCTGCCACCTCAGAATGTTATTAAAAAGGGCAGACTTAAGAAATCACTTTAAAATTGTTCAAAGATCTCATCCAAGTTCCCAGAGGAATCTAGTTCGATTAGATTAGATTCCCTACAGTGTGGAAACAGGCCCTTCAGCCCAACAAGTCCACACCGGCCCTCTGAAGAGTAACCCACCCAGATCCATTTCCCTCTGACTAATACACCTAAATCTACAGGCAATCCACAATGGCCAATTCACCTGACCTGCACATCTTTGGACTATGGGAAGAAACTGGAACACCCGGAGGAAACCCACACAGTCACGGGGAGAATGTACAAACTCCACACAGACATTCGCCCAAGGCTGGAATCAAACCTGGGTCCCTGGCATTGTGAGGCAGCAGTGCTAACCACTGAGCTACCATGCTGCCTTAGTTGGTAGAGTAGTCATCAATCTGGGCAGACCAGGTTTGATCTCAACTCTGACACCAATTCTGGCAGTTTCAACTGGCCTCATCTGGAAACGGGATAAAATCAACTTGTTATCACTGCCCAATAATGAGTTCAGATTTACAAGGTTGTTGTCAGGGGTGGAGGGAGAGGCTGAATAGGCTGGGGCTGTTTTCTCTGGAGTGTCGGAGGCTGAGGGATGACTTTATAGAGGTTTATAAAATCCTGAGGGGCATGGATAAGGTAAATAGATTAGGTCGTTACCCTGGCTTGGGAGAATCCAGAACTAGAGGGCATAGGTTTAGGGTGAGAGGGGAAAAATGTAAAAGAGACTTAAGAGGCAATTTTTTCACAGAGGGTAGTGCGTGTATGGAATGAGCTGCCAGAGGAAGTGGTGGAGGCTGGTACAATTATGATATTTAAAAGGCATCTGGATGGGAAGGGTTTAGAGGGATATGGGCCAAGGGCTGGCAAATAGGACTAGACTGACTTAGGACCTGGTCGGCATGGACAAGTTGGACCGAAGGGTCTATTTCCACGCTGTACATCTCTATGACTCTAAAATGTATCCACTTAGATATTTCATGATAACATTAGAACAGGAGTCAGCCAGTCAGTCCCTTGAGCCTATTGCCTCATTCAGTGAGTTCATGGCTGATCTGTGACCACACACGCCCATATTCCTCAAGACCAATGCTTAACAAAAATTTTTCTATCGCAGATTTAAAATTAACAATTGCTTCTTCATCCATTCATGTTCAAACATCTACCACCGTCTGCATGTAGAAGCCTGAATATCCCCCCTGAATAGTCTGGCCTTAATTCTCAGACTATGTCCCCTGGTTCTAGAGTTCTCAAGTAATAGAAATAACTTATCTTTTCTATCCTGTCTTTTCCTGTTAATATCTTGAAGACATCAATCAGATCACCCCTTAACATTCCAAGTTCTGCAGGAAGCAGACCTGATTTATACAATATCTCCTCATAATTTAAGATCAGATATTATTCTTTTAAACATATGCAATACCCCCTTCAAAACCAATCTATCCTTCCTCAGTTGTGGTGCCCACATCTGCTCACAGTACTCCAAGTGGGGTCTAACCAGGGTTTTGTACATCTGCAGCATAACTTCTTCATCTTTGTACTCTCAATATAAAGTCCAGCATTCCATATGCTTTCTTTATTATTTTCTGCATCTGCTTGTGACATTCTAAAGATCTGTACTTCTGCATCTCAGTATGAGTCGATTTGGGTATCCATTGTATTGAATTTGCATGCTATACAGAAAGCACCCTTTGTTGGTCCAAAATGGATAACCTCACACTTACTTACATTGAACTCCATCTGTCACGGTTTTTCCCATTTTCTTAGTCTATTGATATCCCTTTGTAATTTCATGTTATCATCCATACTGTCGACAACAGCAACTAACTTTATGTCATCAAACGATTTGAATATATGACTTTCTATGTCATCATCCAAGTTGTCAATAAATAAGGTGACTATTTGAGGCCTTAACCCAGATTCTTTTTGGGCACCACTGGTCACATCCTGCCAATTTGAGGACCTACCCTTCCTGTCACCTACAGGTCAACTAATTTCCCATGCACGTCAGTAATTTGCCATCAGTTCTACGGGTTCCCACCTTAGCTAACAATCTGGTACGTAGGACTTTATCAAATGCCTCAGGAAGTCCATATAAACAACACCACAGGCATTCCCCAGTTCACTAACTTAGCGACCTCTTCAAAAACTTCAGTGAGGTCAGTCAGGCATGACCAAGCTGTCACGAATCCATGCTGGTTCTCCCTGATTAAGTGAAAATTTTCAATGTGTACAGTTGTCCTGTCCTTGATTATAGACTCCAACAATATCCCCACCACAGAGGATAGGCTGACTGGTCCATATTGGTTTTCCTCTTTCAACCTTCTTAAAAAGCAGATGGACATGTGCAGTTTTCCAATCCAGAAGGATGACTCCTGCATCTGGGAATGCTGAAGGATTATAGTCAGACCACCTACAATGTGCTCCCCTACTTCCTTTCACACCCTCAGATGGCGTGTTCAGTGGCTAACACTGCTACTTCAAAGTGCCAGGGACCTGGGTTCACTTCCAGCGTTAGGTGATCGTCTGTGTGGAGTTTGCATGTTCTCCCTGTGTCTGTTTGAATTTCCTCTGGGTGCTCTGGTTTCCTCCCACAGTCCAAAGGTTCGCAGTTTAGGTGGATTGGCCATGCTAAATCGCCCATAGTGACCAGGAATGTGTAGGCTAGATGGACTAGCCATGGTAAAACGTGGTGATAGGATTGGGGGCTCGTCTATGTGGGATGGTCTTTGGAGGGTCGGTGTAGACTTCAATGGGCTAATGGCCTCTTTGTGCATTGTAG
Source organism: Chiloscyllium plagiosum (assembly GCF_004010195.1). Lineage (NCBI taxonomy): Eukaryota > Metazoa > Chordata > Chondrichthyes > Orectolobiformes > Hemiscylliidae > Chiloscyllium > Chiloscyllium plagiosum. The sequence goes on from NC_057749.1 coordinate 6,119,505, forward strand.
GAATTCTTTGTTCATCCTTGCAACTCGTGTACAAAGACTTTAGAGATTTATTAGAGAAGTGCCGAGATCCTTGGAATTCTATGGCCGTGCATAGTCAGAGTCTTTTGGGTAAAAGATGCGATATTTTTAAAAAGTGAATTACATATTTTACATTACGTTATCTCCAAAAGATCAAAGATGGGGTTGGGTTCTGTGTTGGAGCAGATATTCAATATGTCAACAGCAGTGTTAGCTAGTAGTCATCATTCTCAAGTTCTGCTGGTTTTCCTTCTGGGAACTCCCTGCTTAACAATGTCAAACCCTCAGCATGTTAATCGCCATCAAATCCAACAGTCAGACTTTGCCGTATACCTTTGAGAAAGGGACCTATTTAACTTGAAATAATAAGGCACATTTCTCAATCAGGTGGCTCCCCAGCAGAGGATGACACATGTAAGCTGTGTCGTGAATGGGCAGTCAAGGTCAACAATCTCTGCACTTATTTTCCTGTGTGGGTTGTCCCCTTCACTCAGATGCAGCAGATGACAGGACCAGCCCTCATAACTGTTCGAACCACTGTTGGCAAGTCCTCAATCCATTTATAAGATCTTGTCCAGGGGACTCTATAAATTATGAGCCAAATGTCAGGAATTCTATGAAGGGAGCACCACACCCATAGGATGTGAGGCTTCATAATCCCCCATTCTCTGACCTGCATCCAGGCCTCCTCTGCAATATGGAATTGTCTAGTTGGAAAGGTCTCCCTGTCCTCTGTTGGAATTGAGTGCCAAAATAGCTCAGTCAACCATTGCAAAATAAATTAGGCCTATTATATTGCCCCCCCTCTGCCAGCTCAGTTTATTTTAAATGCCAGAATGCTCACTCCCTTAGAATCTCTGCCTGTCCCACTGTCCCCTTGAATGTTGCCTCTCCAACTGTTTCCTCCAGTTTACACTCAGACCTGGATTAGAAAGAAATCTGTTTTTTTTTGGCTAAGTAACAAACAGATAGCAGAACCAAGTGTCAGTAACTTCAGATCTCTGTCACTTAAATATTCATATTTTATTATGGTGCATAATAGGAAGGAAGTCGAGAGTGTGGTGCTGGAAAAGCACAGCAGGTCAGGCAGCATCCAAGGAGCAGGAGAATCGACGTCTCAGGCAAAAGCCCTTCAGGAATAAGGCCTCATTCCTGATGAAGGGATTGTGTCTGAAACATTGATTTTCCTGCTCCTTGGATGCTGCCTGACATGCTGTGCTTTTCCAGCACCACACTCTTGAATCTGATCTCCAGCATCCACAGTCCTCACTTTTTCTTCCATAAGAAGAAGAAAACCAGGGCCAAATGAGAGAAAAAGAAATTATAGCAATTTTTTAAATACAATCCAATAGCTTACTGTTTAAAAAAAACACTTCTTCAATCATTGTCTCTTCCTGAAGTATTGCATCACCATAGTCTTACCAGATCATAGGGGCTGCTCTTTCTTAGAGAGAAGCGACTGGTGGTGAATTAACCTGAGGGCCACCAGACCTCAGGTGAGGGAAACGTTTGAGAAGGAGAGTCCTTCATGGTAACCTCAAACCAGTGATGGGAATTTACAGAGCATCACACTGCTCTGTAAACCACCAACCCAGCCAACTGAACTAAACCAATTTCCCTTCCTAAAATGTGATTCCGTTTATCGTTTCTCCCCTTCATTTCTTTTTGACAGGAAATAATAAACTTCAACTGCAGGAAGCTGGTGGCCTCCATGCCACTCTTTGCCAACGCAGATCCTAATTTTGTCACATCCATGCTGACTAAGTTGCTGTTTGAAGTGTTCCAACCTGGAGACTACATTATCCGCGAGGGGACTATAGGAAAGAAGATGTACTTTATCCAGCATGGGATTGTCAGTGTCCTGACAAAAGGCAACAAGGAGACCAAACTGTCTGATGGATCCTACTTTGGAGGTGAGAATTTCTTCATTTGACACAAGAGTTTAAGTAGATTTTGGAAATAGGATAGGCCATGAATCCCTAAACAGATACAGCAGCGTTGTTGAAAAGAGAGACCCGTTGCTGACAGGGCAAATGCAAAAATGCCAAATATTCAATAGTCACAGCAAATTCCAGGTACAAAGGAAGAGTTGATGCCTGGGACAGGTCAACCATGATCTTATGGAATGGGCTGGATTGAATGGGGCTGAATGGCCTACTCCTCCTGTTTCTTCTGCCCTTACAGGGGTGAAGAGCAGTGATTGATTGACAAGTCAATTTTGGTTTGCCAAAGCATTCCCATGGGGAAAGAAGTAACAACTCAATCAGCACCTTTTTGCTTCTGTAAGTGTAACTTGTGTCGGTCATTTCAAATATGGCATTCTTGCATCTGTCCTGATGAGTGGAAAATGAAAACCTTTGGCAATAAATTGCTCTTTTCGGCAAAATTCAATTTCTGCATGATTGTTGTAATGTTCTGCACTGTTGTAATACAGCAATCCTGGCTTAAGGAACGGACTGGAGTCAATCTTGACTTTGGGCAACGGCACTGATGAATTTGCAGACAATTTCACACTCTGTGATTTTTGCATGCATTGAAGTCAGTTGGGGAGAAATTGAATGCATGTTGCCTCAAATTATTTTGCACTATCACACAAAATCGAGATTGACACCGGTGTGTTTGCAAAGGTAGACAACGTTGTGGTGGTTTCACTCAGGACATCCAAAGTGTACTTGAGGACTGCAGCTAGGATGGGGTCTCCAACATTCTTTCCACCACGTGGCTAACCAGGAATTACTCCCACTCTTATGCCTGCCATTAGTATGTGAGAAAAGGGGCGGCATGGTGGCTCAGTGGTTAGCCCTGCCTCACAGTGCCAGGGACTCAGGTTCAATTCCGGCCTCAGGCGACCATCTGCATGGAGTTTGCACATTCTCCCTGTGTCTGTGTGTGTTTTCTCCGGGTGCTCCGGTTTCCTCTCACAATCCAAAGATGCGCAGGTCAGGTGAATTGGCCAAGCTAAATTGCCCCATAGGGTTCAGGGATGTGTTAGTTAGGGGTAAATGTAGAGTTATAGGGGAGGGGAATGGTTTAGATGGGATACTCTTCGGAGGTTTGGTGTGGACTTGTTGGGCTAAAGGGCCAATTTTCATGCTGTAGGGATTCTATGAAAAGGATTTACAAGTTGATAACTTTGCCATTGAATCCTGGGGTGACCGCAAACCCAGAGCTACCGCCTCAGAGGTAGGGACATGACTCACTGCATTGAAGACCTCCAGCACAGTCCTATAACCAAAGGTTGATCTGCATTGACTGACTTCAAATTCTCAAAGGGCGATTTCCATTGAGCAGGAAACTTGAAGGTCCAGAGATGATATGATTGACAGTTCCTTCCCAAATCCAGCAGGACCCTGTCACGGACTGGATAATTAAATAGTTCAAACAGCCAAGCTAGAAAATAAAAGGGGAACAGGGAGAGAAAAAATGTGGGAGAGGAAAAAATATGCTGGTGCCCAGCTCCTGAGAAAGATTCTATCATTGGCACTGGTCCGTGTCCACTTTGTTTGAGATGAGCAGCATAAGTAATTCCCTGACACAATGATGCTTTGAATTTAAAATTAATTAACATTAAGTCCATCTACTGTTTTGTATTGCTACTCTATTCCATCACAGCCTAACAGCTCACTGATTGAACTGATGTGTTATCAGCCTCTATTCAATGTGTTGACCTAATTCTTACCCCTCTTCTTAACATTTTAAGTTGCTTTTCCCTTCCCCAAAACTAACACTGCGATGTCTCCCCCACCTCCCTGCTTTGATCCTCCATTGGTATCCCTTCTTCTCAATGGACTTGAAACAAAATTATACAATCCTTACAGAGTGGGAGTAGGCCTATTGGCCCATTGGGTCCACACTGACTCTCTGAAGAACATCCCACTCAGACAATCCCCCCACCCTATCCTTGTCACCCTGAATTTCCCATGACTACTCCTGCATGTCTCTGGACACTGTGGGCAATTTAACATGGCTAATCCACCTAACCTGCACATCTTTCAACTATGGGAGGAAACTGGAGCACCCAGAGGAAACCCACACATACACAATGAAAACGTGCAAACTCCACACAGTCATCTGAGGGTGGAATTGAACCCAAATCCCTCACACTATTAGACAGCAGTGCTATCCATTGAGTCACCATGCCACTGAATCATGTTGTGACCATCCCTTTTCTTTGAGGTTTTATTCCTACCTTTCCCTTCTCCATGGTTTAGTTTCCTTTCTGTGCATCCCTTTGCTACATTTTTTAAAAGAATTCATTCATGGGATGAGGAGGTTGCTGGCTAGATAGGGGATTGTTAAGATCAGAGTGGTGCTGGAAAAGTCAGGCAGTATCCAAGGAGCAGGAAAATCAATGTTTTGGGCAAAAGCCCTTCATCAGGAATAGAGGCAGGAAGCCAATAAAGATAAATGGGGGGCGTGGGGCTGGGGGGAAGGTAGCAAAGAGTACAATAGGTGAATGGGGGTGGGGATGGAGGTGATAGGTCAGAGAGGAGGGTGAAGCGGATAGGTGGGAAGGGAGATTGACAGGCCATGAGGAAAGTGCTGAGTTGGGAGGTTGGTTGAAGATGCCCTCCAACGCATCTCATCCACATCCCGCACCTCCACCCTCAAACCCTACCCCTCCAACCTTCGCATTAACCACATCATCAGCCGACATTTCTACCTCCTCCAAATGGACCCCACCGCCAGGGATATATTTCCCTCCCCCTCCCCTTTCCGCTTTCCACAAAGACTGTTCCCCCCGTGACTACCTGGTCAGGTCTATTACCCCC